>NW_027479243.1:0-175132 GCF_051014685.1 Ptiloglossa arizonensis | reverse complement strand
ATTTTCGCAAGTCTGATTCCCGAAACCAATAACTACAAAGGCCTAGGGGAAAAATACAAATACCGTTGAAATCGGGCGTGTTTCTGCTTTCAGATGCAATAGGAATTTCTCGTGTTCGTCAATCCGTTCGCGATATATGGGAGTTTGAAGTTAAGGAATGGTTGAGAAACCATCAAAATTTTCGCATGTCTGATACTCGAAACCAATAAATACAATGGCCTAGGGGAAAAATACACATACCGTTGTAATCCGGCGAGTTTCTACTTTCAGATGAAACAGGAATTTCTCGAGTTCGTCAATCCGTTCGCGAGATATGGGAGTTTGAAGTTAAGGAACGCTTGAGGAGCCATCAAAATTTTCGCAAGTCAGATACTCGAAACCAATAACTACTATGGCCTAGGGGAAAAATACACATACCGTTGTAATCCGGCGAGTTTCTACTTTCAGATGAAACAGGAATTTCTCGAGTTCGTCAATCCGTTCGCGAGATATGGGAGTTTGAAGTTAAGGAACGCTTGAGAAGCCATCAAAATTTTCGCAAGTCATACACTCGAAACCAATAACTACTATGGCCTAAGGGGAAAAGTACACACACCATTGTAATCGAGCGAGTTTCTACTTTCAGATGCAACAGGAATTTCTCGACTTTGTCAATCCGTTCGCGAGATATGGGAGTTCGAAGTTAAGGAATGGTTGAGAAACCACAAAATTTTCGCTGATCTGATACTCGAAACAAATAACTGGAATGGCCTAAGGGAAAAGTACACATACCGTTGAACTCGGGCAAGTTTCTGCTTTCCGATGCAGTAGGAATTTCTCGAGTTCGTCAATCCGTTCGCGAGATATGGGAGTTAGAACTTAAGGAACGGTTGAGAAACCATCAAAATTTTCGCAAGTCTGATTCCCGAAACCAATAACTACAAAGGCCTAGGGGAAAAATACACATACCGTTGTAATCGTGCGAGTTTCTACTTTCAGATGCAACAGGAATTTCTCGGGTTCGTCAATCCGTTCGCGAGATATGGGAGTTTGAAGTTAAGGAATGGTTGAGAGACCACCAAAATTTTCGCTGATTTTATACTCGAAACCAATAACTGGAATGGCCTAGTGGAAAAGTGCATATACCGTTGAAATCGGGCGAGTTTCTGCTTTCAGATGCAATAGGAATTTCTCGAGTTCGTCAATCCGTTCGCGAGATATGGGAGTTTGATGTTAAGTAATGGTTGAGAAACCATCAAAATTTTCGCACCTCTGATTCCCGAAACCAATAACTACAAAGGCCTAGGGGAAAAATACACATACCGTTGTAATCCGGCGAGTTTCTACTTTCAGATGAAACAGGAATTTCTCGAGTTCGTCAATCCGTTCGCGAGATATGGGAGTTTGAAGTTAAGGAACGCTTGAGGAGCCATCAAAATTTTCGCAAGTCAGATACTCGAAACCAATAACTACTATGGCCTAGGGGAAAAATACACATACCGTTGTAATCCGGCGAGTTTCTACTTTCAGATGAAACAGGAATTTCTCGAGTTCGTCAATCCGTTCGCGAGATATGGGAGTTTGAAGTTAAGGAACGCTTGAGAAGCCATCAAAATTTTCGCAAGTCATACACTCGAAACCAATAACTACAAAGGCCTAGGGGAAAAGTACACATACCGTTGAAATCGGGCGTGTTTCTGCTTTCAGATGCCATAGGAATTTCTCGTGTTCGTCAATCCGTTCGCGAGATATGGGAGTTTGAATTTAAGGGATGGTTGAGCAACCATCAAAATTTTCGCAAGTCTGATTCCCGAAACCAATAACTACAAAGGCCTAGGGGAAAAATACACATACCGTTGTAATCCGGCGAGTTTCTACTTTCAGATGCAACAGGAATATTTCGAGTTCGTCAATCCGTTCGCGAGATATGGGAGTTTGAAATTAAGGAATGGTTGAGATATCATCAAAATTTTCGCTGGTCTGATACTCGAAACCAATAACTGGAATGGCCTAGGGGAAAAGTACACACACCATTGTAATCGGGCGAGTTTCTGCTTTCCGATGCAGTAGGAATTTCTCGTGTTCGTCAATCCGTTCGCGAGATATGGGAGTTTGAAGTTAAGGAATGGTTGAGGAACCATCAAAATTTTCGCTGGTCTGATACTCGAAACCAATAACTGGAATGGCCTAGGGGAAAAGTACACACACCTTTGTAATGGGGCGAGTTTCTACTTTCAGGTGCAACAGTAATTTCTCGAGTTCGTCAATCCGTTCGCGAGATATGGGAGTTAGAACTTAAGGAATGGTTGAGAAACCATCAAAATTTTCGCAAGTCTGATTCCCGAAACCAGTAACTACAAAGGCCTAGGGGAAAAATACACATACCGTTGTAATCGTGCGAGTTTCTACTTTCAGATGCAACAGGAATTTCTCGGGTTCGTCAATCCGTTCGCGAGATATGGGAGTTTGAAGTTAAGGAATGGTTGAGAGACCACCAAAATTTTCGCTGATTTTATACTCGAAACCAATAACTGGAATGGCCTAGTGGAAAAGTGCATATACCGTTGAAATCGGGCGAGTTTCTGCTTTAAGATGCAATAGGAATTTCTCGAGTTCGTCAATCCGTTCGCGAGATATGGGAGTTAGAACTTAAGGAATGGTTGAGAAACCATCAAAATTTTCGCAAGTCTGATTCCCGAAACCAATAACTACAAAGGCCTAGGGGAAAAATACACATACCGTTGTAAGCGGGCAAGTTTCTACTTTCAGATGCAACCGGAATTTCTCGTGTTCGTCAATCCGTTCGCGAGATATGGGAGTTTGAAGTTAAGGGATGGTTGAGCAACCATCAAAATTTTCGCAAGTCTGATTCCCGAAACCAATAACTACAAAGGCCTAGGGGAAAAATACAAATACCGTTGAAATCGGGCGTGTTTCTGCTTTCAGATGCAATAGGAATTTCTCGTGTTCGTCAATCCGTTCGCGAGATATGGGAGTTTGAAGTTAAGGGATGGTTGAGCAACCATCAAAATTTTCGCAAGTCTGATTCCCGAAACCAATAACTACAAAGGCCTAGGGGAAAAATACAAATACCGTTGAAATCGGGCGTGTTTCTGCTTTCAGATGCAATAGGAATTTCTCGTGTTCGTCAATCCGTTCGCGAGATATGGGAGTTTGAAGTTAAGGAATGGTTGAGAAACCATCAAAATTTTCGCATGTCTGATACTCGAAACCAATAAATACAATGGCCTAGGGGAAAAATACACATACCGTTGTAATCCGGCGAGTTTCTACTTTCAGATGAAACAGGAATTTCTCGAGTTCGTCAATCCGTTCGCGAGATATGGGAGTTTGAAGTTAAGGAACGCTTGAGGAGCCATCAAAATTTTCGCAAGTCAGATACTCGAAACCAATAACTACTATGGCCTAGGGGAAAAGTACACACACCATTGTAATCGAGCGAGTTTCTACTTTCAGATGCAACAGGAATTTCTCGACTTCGTCAATCCGTTCGCGAGATATGGGAGTTTGAAGTTAAGGAATGGTTGAGAAACCACCAAAATTTTCGCACCTCTGATTCCCGAAACCAATAACTACAAAGGCCTAGGGGAAAAGTACACATACCGTTGAAATCGGGCGTGTTTCTGCTTTCAGATGCAATAGGAATTTCTCGTGTTCGTCAATCCGTTCGCGAGGTATGTGAGTTTGAAGTTAAGGAATGGTTGAGAAACCATCAAAATTTTCGTATGTCTGATACTCGAAACCAATAAATACAATGGCCTAGGGAAAAAATACACATACCGTTGTGATCCGGCGAGTTTCTACTTTCAGATGAAACAGTAATTTCTCGAGTTCGTCAATCCGTTCGCGAGATATGGGAGTTAGAACTTAAGGAATGGTTGAGAAACCATCAAAATTTTCGCAAGTCTGATTCCCGAAACCAATAACTACAAAGGCCTAGGGGAAAAATACACATACCGTTGTAATCGTGCGAGTTTCTACTTTCAGATGCAACAGGAATTTCTCGGGTTCGTCAATCCGTTCGCGAGATATGGGAGTTTGAAGTTAAGGAATGGTTGAGAGACCACCAAAATTTTCGCTGATTTTATACTCGAAACCAATAACTGGAATGGCCTAGTGGAAAAGTGCATATACCGTTGAAATCGGGCGAGTTTCTGCTTTAAGATGCAATAGGAATTTCTCCAGTTCGTCAATCCGTTCGCGAGATATGGGAGTTTGATGTTAAGGAATGGTTGAAAAACCATCAAAATTTTCGCACCTCTGATTCCCGAAACCAATAACTACAAAGGCCTAGGGGAAAAGTACACATACCGTTGAAATCGGGCGTGTTTCTGCTTTCAGATGCCATCAGAATTTCTCGTGTTCGTCAATCCGTTCGCGAGATATGGGAGTTTGAAATTAAGGAATGGTTGAGATATCATCAAAATATTCGCTGGTCTGATACTCTAAACCAATAACTGGAATGGCCTAGGGGAAAAGTACACACACCATTGTAATCGGGCGAGTTTCTACTTTCAGATGCAACAGGAATTTCTCGAGTTCTCAATCCGTTCGCGAGATATGGGAGTTTGAAGTTATGGAACGGTTGAGAATCCATCAAAATTTTCGCAAGTCTGATTCCCGAAACCAATAACTACTATGGCCTAGGGGAAAAGTACACATACCGTTGTAATCGGGCAAGTTTCTACTTTCAGATGCAACCGGAATTTCTCGTGTTCGTCAATCCGTTCGCGAGATATGGGAGTTTGAAGTTAAGGGATGGTTGAGCAACCATCAAAATTTTCGCAAGTCTGATTCCCGAAACCAATAACTACAAAGGCCTAGGGGAAAAATACAAATACCGTTGAAATCGGGCGTGTTTCTGCTTTCAGATGCAATAGGAATTTCTCGTGTTCGTCAATCCGTTCGCGATATATGGGAGTTTGAAGTTAAGGAATGGTTGAGAAACCATCAAAATTTTCGCATGTCTGATACTCGAAACCAATAAATACAATGGCCTAGGGGAAAAATACACATACCGTTGTAATCCGGCGAGTTTCTACTTTCAGATGAAACAGGAATTTCTCGAGTTCGTCAATCCGTTCGCGAGATATGGGAGTTTGAAGTTAAGGAACGCTTGAGGAGCCATCAAAATTTTCGCAAGTCAGATACTCGAAACCAATAACTACTATGGCCTAGGGGAAAAATACACATACCGTTGTAATCCGGCGAGTTTCTACTTTCAGATGAAACAGGAATTTCTCGAGTTCGTCAATCCGTTCGCGAGATATGGGAGTTTGAAGTTAAGGAACGCTTGAGAAGCCATCAAAATTTTCGCAAGTCATACACTCGAAACCAATAACTACTATGGCCTAGGGGAAAAGTACACACACCATTGTAATCGAGCGAGTTTCTACTTTCAGATGCAACAGGAATTTCTCGACTTTGTCAATCCGTTCGCGAGATATGGGAGTTCGAAGTTAAGGAATGGTTGAGAAACCACAAAATTTTCGCTGATCTGATACTCGAAACAAATAACTGGAATGGCCTAAGGGAAAAGTACACATACCGTTGAACTCGGGCAAGTTTCTGCTTTCCGATGCAGTAGGAATTTCTCGAGTTCGTCAATCCGTTCGCGAGATATGGGAGTTAGAACTTAAGGAACGGTTGAGAAACCATCAAAATTTTCGCAAGTCTGATTCCCGAAACCAATAACTACAAAGGCCTAGGGGAAAAATACACATACCGTTGTAATCGTGCGAGTTTCTACTTTCAGATGCAACAGGAATTTCTCGGGTTCGTCAATCCGTTCGCGAGATATGGGAGTTTGAAGTTAAGGAATGGTTGAGAGACCACCAAAATTTTCGCTGATTTTATACTCGAAACCAATAACTGGAATGGCCTAGTGGAAAAGTGCATATACCGTTGAAATCGGGCGAGTTTCTGCTTTAAGATGCAATAGGAATTTCTCGAGTTCGTCAATCCGTTCGCGAGATATGGGAGTTTGATGTTAAGTAATGGTTGAGAAACCATCAAAATTTTCGCACCTCTGATTCCCGAAACCAATAACTACAAAGGCCTAGGGGAAAAATACACATACCGTTGTAATCCGGCGAGTTTCTACTTTCAGATGAAACAGGAATTTCTCGAGTTCGTCAATCCGTTCGCGAGATATGGGAGTTTGAAGTTAAGGAACGCTTGAGGAGCCATCAAAATTTTCGCAAGTCAGATACTCGAAACCAATAACTACTATGGCCTAGGGGAAAAATACACATACCGTTGTAATCCGGCGAGTTTCTACTTTCAGATGAAACAGGAATTTCTCGAGTTCGTCAATCCGTTCGCGAGATATGGGAGTTTGAAGTTAAGGAACGCTTGAGAAGCCATCAAAATTTTCGCAAGTCATACACTCGAAACCAATAACTACAAAGGCCTAGGGGAAAAGTACACATACCGTTGAAATCGGGCGTGTTTCTGCTTTCAGATGCCATAGGAATTTCTCGTGTTCGTCAATCCGTTCGCGAGATATGGGAGTTTGAATTTAAGGGATGGTTGAGCAACCATCAAAATTTTCGCAAGTCTGATTCCCGAAACCAATAACTACAAAGGCCTAGGGGAAAAATACACATACCGTTGTAATCCGGCGAGTTTCTACTTTCAGATGCAACAGGAATATTTCGAGTTCGTCAATCCGTTCGCGAGATATGGGAGTTTGAAATTAAGGAATGGTTGAGATATCATCAAAATTTTCGCTGGTCTGATACTCGAAACCAATAACTGGAATGGCCTAGGGGAAAAGTACACACACCATTGTAATCGGGCGAGTTTCTACTTTCAGATGCAACAGGAATTTCTCGACTTTGTCAATCCGTTCGCGAGATATGGGAGTTCGAAGTTAAGGAATGGTTGAGAAACCACAAAATTTTCGCTGATCTGATACTCGAAACAAATAACTGGAATGGCCTAAGGGACAAGTACACATACCGTTGAAATCGGGCAAGTTTCTGCTTTCCGATGCAGTAGGAATTTCTCGTGTTCGTCAATCCGTTCGCGAGATATGGGAGTTTGAAGTTAAGGAATGGTTGAGGAACCATCATAAATTTTCGCTGGTCTGATACTCGAAACCAATAACTGGAATGGCCTAGGGGAAAAGTACACACACCTTTGTAATGGGGCGAGTTTCTACTTTCAGGTGCAACAGTAATTTCTCGAGTTCGTCAATCCGTTCGCGAGATATGGGAGTTAGAACTTAAGGAATGGTTGAGAAACCATCAAAATTTTCGCAAGTCTGATTCCCGAAACCAATAACTACAAAGGCCTAGGGGAAAAATACACATACCGTTGTAATCGTGCGAGTTTCTACTTTCAGATGCAACAGGAATTTCTCGGGTTCGTCAATCCGTTCGCGAGATATGGGAGTTTGAAGTTAAGGAATGGTTGAGAGACCACCAAAATTTTCGCTGATTTTATACTCGAAACCAATAACTGGAATGGCCTAGTGGAAAAGTGCATATACCGTTGAAATCGGGCGAGTTTCTGCTTTAAGATGCAATAGGAATTTCTCGAGTTCGTCAATCCGTTCGCGAGATATGGGAGTTTGATGTTAAGGAATGGTTGAGAAACCATCAAAATTTTCGCACCTCTGATTCCCGAAACCAATAACAACAAAGGCCTAGGGGAAAAGTACACATACCGTTGAAATCGGGCGTGTTTCTGCTTTCAGATGCCATAGGAATTTCTCGTGTTCGTCAATCCGTTCGCGAGATATGGGAGTTTGAATTTAAGGGATGGTTGAGCAACCATCAAAATTTTCGCAAGTCTGATTCCCGAAACCAATAACTACAAAGGCCTAGGGGAAAAATACACATACCGTTGTAATCCGGCGAGTTTCTACTTTCAGATGCAACAGGAATATTTCGAGTTCGTCAATCCGTTCGCGAGATATGGGAGTTTGAAATTAAGGAATGGTTGAGATATCATCAAAATTTTCGCTGGTCTGATACTCGAAACCAATAACTGGAATGGCCTAGGGGAAAAGTACACACACCATTGTAATCGGGCGTGTTTCTACTTTCAGATGCAACAGGAATTTCTCGAGTTCTCAATCCGTTCGCGAGATATGGGAGTTTGAAGTTATGGAACGGTTGAGAATCCATCAAAATTTTCGCAAGTCTGATTCCCGAAACCAATAACTACTATGGCCTAGGGGAAAAGTACACATACCGTTGTAATCGGGCAAGTTTCTACTTTCAGATGCAACCGGAATTTCTCGTGTTCGTCAATCCGTTCGCGAGATATGGGAGTTTGAAGTTAAGGGATGGTTGAGCAACCATCAAAATTTTCGCAAGTCTGATTCCCGAAACCAATAACCACAAAGGCCTAGGGGAAAAATACATATACCGTTGAAATCGGGCGTGTTTCTGCATTCAGATGCAACAGGAATTTCTCGTGTTCGTCAATCCGTTCGCGAGATATGGGAGTTTGAAGTTAAGGAATGGTTGAGAAACCATCAAAATTTTCGCATGTCTGATACTCGAAACCAATAAATACAATGGCCTAGGGGAAAAATACACATACCGTTGTAATCCGGCGAGTTTCTACTTTCAGATGAAACAGGAATTTCTCGAGTTCGTCAATCCGTTCGCGATATATGGGAGTTTGAAGTTAAGGAACGCTTGAGGAGCCTTCAAAATTTTCGCAAGTCAGATACTCGAAACCAATAACTACTATGGCCTAGGGGAAAAATACACATACCGTTGTAATCGGGCGAGTTTCTACTTTCAGATGCAACAGGAATTTCTCGAGTTCGTCAATCCGTTCCCGAGATATGGGAGTTTGAAATTAAGGAATGGTTGAGATATCATCAAAATTTTCGCTGGTCTGATACTCGAAACCAATAACTGGAATGGCCTGGGGGAAAAGTACACACACCATTGTAATCGGGCGAGTTTCTACTTTCAGATGCAACCGGAATTTCTCGAGTTCGTCAATCCGTTCGCGAGATATGGGAGTTTGAAGTTAAGGAATGGTTGAGAAACCATCAAAATATTCGCAACTCTGATTCCCGAAACCAATAACTACAAAGGCCTAGGGGAAAAGTGCACGTACCGTTGAAATCGGTCGAGTTTCTGCTTTCACATGCAATAGGAATTTCTCGTGTTCGTCAATCCGTTCGCGAGATATGGGAGTTTGAAGTTAAGGAACGTTTGAGAAACCATCAAAATTTTCGCAAGTCTGATACTCGGAACCAATAACTACTATGGCCTAGGGGAAAAGTACACACACCATTGCAATCGGGCGAGTTTCTGCTTTCAGATGCAATAAGAATTTCTCGAGTTCGTCAATTCGTTCGCGAGATGTGGGAGTTTGAAGTTAAGGAAAGGTTGAGCAACCATCAAAATTTTCGCAAGTCTGATTCCCGAAACCAATAACTACGAAGGCCTAGGGGAAAAGTACACGTACCGTTGAAATCGGGCGAGTTTCTGCTTTCACATGCAATAAGAATTTCTCGTGTTCGTCAATCCATTCGCGAGATATGGGAGTTTGAAGTTAAGGAATGGTTGAGAAACCATCAAAATATTCGCAACTCTGATTCCCGAAACCAATAACTACAAAGGCCTAGGGGAAAAGTGCACGTACCGTTGAAATCGGTCGAGTTTCTGCTTTCACATGCAATAGGAATTTCTCGTGTTCGTCAATCCGTTCGCGAGATATGGGAGTTTGAAGCTAAGCAATGGTTGAGCAACCATCAAAATTATCGCAAGTCTGATACTCGGAACCAATAACTACTATGGCCTAGGGGAAAAGTACACACACCGTTGTAATCGGGCGAGTTTCTACTTTCAGATGCAACAGGAATTTCTCGAGTTCGTCAATCCGTTCGCGAGATATGGGAGTTAGAAGTTGAGGAATGGTTTAGAAACCATCAAAATTTTCGCAAGTCTGATTCCCGAAACCAATAACTACGAAGGCCTAGGGGAAAAATACACATACCGTTGTAATCGGGCGAGTTTCTACTTTCAGATGCAACAGGAATTTCTCGAGTTCGTCAATCCGTTCGCGAGATATGGGAGTTTGAAATTAAGGAATGGTTGAGATATCATCAAAATTTTCGCTGGTCTGATACTCGAAACCAATAACTGGAATGGCCTAGGGGAAAAGTACACACACCATTGTAATCGGGCGAGATTCTACTTTCAGATGCAACAGGAATTTCTCTAGCTGTCAATCCGTTCGCGAGATATGGGAGTTTGAAGTTATGGAACGGTTGAGAATCCATCAAAATTTTCGCAAGTCTGATTCCCGAAACCAATATCTACTATGGCCTAGGGGAAAAGTACACACACCATTGTAATCGGGCGAGTTTCTACTTTCACATGCAATAAGAATTTCTCGTGTTCGTCAATCCATTCGCGAGATATGGGAGTTTGAAGTTAAGGAATGGTTGAGAAACTATCAAAATTTTCGCAAGTCTGATTCCCGAAACCAATAACTACTATGGCCTAGGGGAAAAGTACACACACCATTGCAATCGGGCAAGTTTCTACTTTCAGATGCAACAGGAATTTCTCGAGTTCTCAATCCGTTCGCGAGATATGGGAGTTTGAAGTTATGGAACGGTTGAGAATCCATCAAAATTTTCGCAAGTCTGATTCCCGAAACCAATAACTACTATGGCCTAGGGGAAAAATACACATACCGTTGTAATGGGGCGAGTTTCTACTTTCAGATGCAACAGGAATTTCTCGAGTTCGTCAATCCGTTCGCGAGATATGGGAGTTTGAAACTAAGGAATGGTTGAGATATCATCAAAATTTTCGCTGGTCTGATACTCGAAACCAATAACTGGAATGGCCTAGGGGAAAAGCACACACACCATTGTATTCGGGCGAGTTTCTACTTTCAGATGCAACAGGAATTTCTCGAGTTCTCAATCCGTTCGCGAGATATGGGAGTTAGAAGTTGAGGAATGGTTGAGCAACCACCAAAATTATCGCAAGTCTGATACTCGGAACCAATAACTACTATGGCCTAGGGGAAAAGTACACACACCGTTGTAATCGGGCAAGTTTCTACTTTCAGATGCAACAGGAATTTCTCGAGTTCGTCAAACCGTTCGCGAGATATGGGAGTTTGAAGTTAAGGAATGGTTGAGCAACCAACAAAATTTTCGCAAGTCTGATTCCCGAAACCAATAACTACGAAGGCCTAGGGGAAAAATACACATACCGTTGTAATCGGGCGAGTTTCTACTTTCAGATGCAACAGGAATTTCTCGAGTTCGTCAATCCGTTCCCGAGATATGGGAGTTTGAAATTAAGGAATGGTTGAGATATCATCAAAATTTTCGCTGGTCTGATACTCGAAACCAATAACTGGAATGGCCTAGGGGAAAAGTACACACACCATTGTAATCGGGCGAGTTTCTACTTTCAGATGCAACAGGAATTTCTCGAGTTCTCAATCCGTTCGCGAGATATTGGAGTTTGAAGTTATGGAAAGGTTGAGAATCCATCAAAATTTTCGCAAGTCTGATTCCCGAAACCAATAACTACGAAGGCCTAGGGGAAAAATACACATACCGTTGTAATCGGGCGAGTTTCTACTTTCAGATGCAACAGGAATTTCTCGAGTTCGTCAAACCGTTCGCGAGATATGGGAGTTTGAAGTTAAGGAATGGTTGAGCAACCAACAAAATTTTCGCAAGTCTGATTCCCGAAACCAATAACTACGAAGGCCTAGGGGAAAAATACACATACCGTTGTAATCGGGCGAGTTTCTACTTTCAGATGCAACAGGAATTTCTCGAGTTCGTCAATCCGTTCCCGAGATATGGGAGTTTGAAATTAAGGAATGGTTGAGATATCATCAAAATTTTCGCTGGTCTGATACTCGAAACCAATAACTGGAATGGCCTAGGGGAAAAGTACACACACCATTGTAATCGGGCGAGTTTCTACTTTCAGATGCAACAGGAATTTCTCGAGTTCTCAATCCGTTCGCGAGATATTGGAGTTTGAAGTTATGGAAAGGTTGAGAATCCATCAAAATTTTCGCAAGTCTGATTCCCGAAACCAATAACTACTATGGCCTAGGGGAAAAGTACACACACCATTGGAATCGGGCGAGTTTCTACTTTCAGATGCAACCGGAATTTCTCGAGTTCGTCAATCCGTTCGCGAGATATGGGAGTTTGAAGTTAAGGAATGGTTGAGAAACCATCAAAATATTCGCAACTCTGATTCCCGAAACCAATAACTACAAAGGCCTAGGGGAAAAGTGCACGTACCGTTGAAATCGGTCGAGTTTCTGCTTTCACATGCAATAGGAATTTCTCGTGTTCGTCAATCCGTTCGCGAGATATGGGAGTTAGAAGTTGAGGAATGGTTGAGCAACCACCAAAATTATCGCAAGTCTGATACTCGGAACCAATAACTACTATGGCCTAGGGGAAAAGTACACACACCGTTGTAATCGGGCAAGTTTCTACTTTCAGATGCAACAGGAATTTCTCGAGTTCGTCAATCCGTTCGCGAGATATGGGAGTTTGAAGTTAAGGAACGTTTGAGAAACCATCAAAATTTTCGCAAGTCTGATACTCGGAACCAATAACTACTATGGCCTAGGGGAAAAGTACACACACCATTGCAATCGGGCGAGTTTCTGCTTTCACATGCAACAAGAATTTCTCGAGTTCGTCAATTCGTTCGCGAGATATGGGAGTTTGAAGTTAAGGAATGGTTGAGCAACCATCAAAATTTTCGCAAGTCTGATTCCCGAAACCAATAACTACGAAGGCCTAGGGGAAAAGTACACGTACCGTTGAAATCGGGCGAGTTTCTGCTTTCACATGCAATATGAATTTCTCGTGTTCGTCAATCCATTCGCGAGATATGGGAGTTTGAAGTTAAGGAATGGTTGAGAAACCATCAAAATTTTCGCAAGTCTGATTCCCGAAACCAATAACTACTATGGCCTAGGGGAAAAGTACACACACCATTGTAATCGGGCGGGTTTCTGCTTTCAGATGCAACAAGAATTTCTCGAGTTCGTCAATTCGTTCGCGAGATATGGGAGTTTGAAGTTAAGGAATGGTTGAGAAACCATCAAAATATTCGCAACTCTGATTCCCGAAACCAATAACTACAAAGGCCTAGGGGAAAAGTGCACGTACCGTTGAAATCGGTCGAGTTTCTGCTTTCACATGCAATAGGAATTTCTCGAGTTCGTCAAACCGTTCGCGAGATATGGGAGTTTGAAGTTAAGGAATGGTTGAGCAACCAACAAAATTTTCGCAAGTCTGATTCCCGAAACCAATAACTACGAAGGCCTAGGGGAAAAATACACATACCGTTGTAATCGGGCGAGTTTCTACTTTCAGATGCAACCGGAATTTCTCGAGTTCGTCAATCCGTTCGCGAGATATGGGAGTTTGAAGTTAAGGAATGGTTGAGAAACCATCAAAATATTCGCAACTCTGATTCCCGAAACCAATAACTACAAAGGCCTAGGGGAAAAGTGCACGTACCGTTGAAATCGGTCGAGTTTCTGCTTTCACATGCAATAGGAATTTCTCGTGTTCGTCAATCCGTTCGCGAGATATGGGAGTTAGAAGTTGAGGAATGGTTGAGCAACCACCAAAATTATCGCAAGTCTGATACTCGGAACCAATAACTACTATGGCCTAGGGGAAAAGTACACACACCGTTGTAATCGGGCAAGTTTCTACTTTCAGATGCAACAGGAATTTCTCGAGTTCGTCAATCCGTTCGCGAGATATGGGAGTTTGAAGTTAAGGAACGTTTGAGAAACCATCAAAATTTTCGCAAGTCTGATACTCGGAACCAATAACTACTATGGCCTAGGGGAAAAGTACACACACCATTGCAATCGGGCGAGTTTCTGCTTTCACATGCAACAAGAATTTCTCGAGTTCGTCAATTCGTTCGCGAGATATGGGAGTTTGAAGTTAAGGAATGGTTGAGCAACCATCAAAATTTTCGCAAGTCTGATTCCCGAAACCAATAACTACGAAGGCCTAGGGGAAAAGTACACGTACCGTTGAAATCGGGCGAGTTTCTGCTTTCACATGCAATATGAATTTCTCGTGTTCGTCAATCCATTCGCGAGATATGGGAGTTTGAAGTTAAGGAATGGTTGAGAAACCATCAAAATTTTCGCAAGTCTGATTCCCGAAACCAATAACTACTATGGCCTAGGGGAAAAGTACACACACCATTGTAATCGGGCGAGTTTCTACTTTCAGATGCAACAGGAATTTCTCGAGTTCGTCAAACCGTTCGCGAGATATGGGAGTTTGAAGTTAAGGAATGGTTGAGCAACCATCAAAATTTTCGCAAGTCTGATTCCCGAAACCAATAACTACGAAGGCCTAGGGGAAAAGTACACGTACCGTTGAAATCGGGCGAGTTTCTGCTTTCACATGCAATATGAATTTCTCGTGTTCGTCAATCCATTCGCGAGATATGGGAGTTTGAAGTTAAGGAATGGTTGAGAAACCATCAAAATTTTCGCAAGTCTGATTCCCGAAACCAATAACTACTATGGCCTAGGGGAAAAGTACACACACTATTGTAATCGGGCGAGTTTCTACTTTCAGATGCAACAGGAATTTCTCGAGTTCGTCAAACCGTTCGCGAGATATGGGAGTTTGAAGTTAAGGAATGGTTGAGAAACCATCAAAATATTCGCAACTCTGATTCCCGAAACCAATAACTACAAAGGCCCAGGGGAAAAGTACACGTACCGTTGAAATCGGGCGAGTTTCTGCTTTCACATGCAATAGGAATTTCTCGTGTTCGTCAATCCGTTCGCGAGATATGGGAGTTTGAAGTTAAGGAACGTTTGAGAAACCATCAAAATTTTCGCAAGTCTGATACTCGAAACCAATAACTACTATGGCCTAGGGCAAAAATACACATTCCGTTGTAATCGGGCGAGTCTCTGCTTTCAGATGCAACAGGAACTTCTCGAGTTCGTCAATCCGTTCGCGAGATATGGGAGTTTGAAGTTAAGGAATGGTTGAGAAACCGTCAAAATTTTCGCAACTCTGATTCCCGAAACCAATAACTACTATGGCCTAGGGGAAAAGTACACATACCGTTGTAATCGGGCAAGTTTCTACTTTCAGATGCAACAGGAACTTCTCGAGTTCGTCAATTCGTTCGCGAGATATGGGAGTTTGAAGTTAAGGAATGGTTGAACAACCATCAAAATTTTCGCAAGTCTGATTCCCGAAACCAATAACTACGAAGGCCTAGTGGAAAAATACACATACCGTTGTAATCGGGCGAGTATCTACTTTCAGATGCAACAGGAACTTCTCGAGTTCGTCAATTCGTTCCCGAGATATGGGAGTTTGAAATTAAGGTATGGTTGAGATATCATCAAAATTTTCGCTGGTCTGATACTCGAAACCAATAACTGGAATGGCCTAGGGGAAAAGTACACACACCATTGTAATCGGGCGAGTTTCTACTTTCAGATGCAACAGGAATTTCTCGAGTTCTCAATCCGTTCGCGAGATATGGGAGTTTGAAGTTATGGAACGGTTGAGAATCCATCAAAGTTTTCGCAAGTCTGATTCCCGAAACCAATAACTACTATGGCCCAGGGGAAAAGTACACACACCGTTGTAATCGGGCGAGTATCTACTTTCAGATGCAACAGGAATTTCTCGAGTTCGTCAATCCGTTCGCGAGATATGGGAGTTTGAAGTTAAGGAACGTTTGGGAAACCATCAAAATTTTCGCAAGTCTGATACTCGGAACCAATAACTACTATGGCCTAGGGGAAAAGTACACACACCATTGCAATCGGGCGAGTTTCTGCTTTCAGATGCAACAAGAATTTCTCGAGTTCGTCAATTCGTTCGCGAGATATGGGAGTTTGAAGTTAAGGAATGGTTGAGCAACCATCAAAATTTTCGCAAGTCTGATTCCCGAAACCAATAACTACGAAGGCCTAGGGGAAAAGTACACGTACCGTTGAAATCGGGCGAGTTTCTGCTTTCACATGCAATAAGAATTTCTCGTGTTCGTCAATCCATTCGCGAGATATGGGAGTTTGAAGTTAAGGAATGGTTGAGAAACCATCAAAATTTTCGCAAGTCTGATTCCCGAAACCAATAACTACTATGGCCTAGGAGAAAAGTACACACACCATTGTAATCGGGCGAGTTTCTGCTTTCAGATGCAACAAGAATTTCTCGAGTTCGTCAATTCGTTCGCGAGATATGGGAGTTTGAAGTTAAGGAATGGTTGAACAACCATCAAAATTTTCGCAAGTCTGATTCCCGAAACCAATAACTACGAAGGCCTAGTGGAAAAATACACATACCGTTGTAATCGGGCGAGTATCTACTTTCAGATGCAACAGGAATTTCTCGAGTTCGTCAATTCGTTCGCGAGATGTGGGAGATTGAAATTAAGGAATGGTTGAGAAATCATCAAAATTTTCGCTGGTCTGATACTCGAGACCAATAACTGGAATGGCCTAGGGGAAAAGTACACACACCATCGTAATCGGGCGAGCTTCTACTTTCATATGCAACAGGAATTTCTCGATTTCTCAATCCGTTCGCGAGATATGGGAGTTTGAAGTTATGGAACGGTTGAGAATCCATCAAAATTTTCGCAAGTCTGATTCCCGAAACCAATAACTACTATGGCCCAGGGGAAAAGTACACACACCATTGTAATCGGGCGAGTTTCTACTTTCAGATGCAACAGGAATTTCTCGAGTTCGTCAAACCGTTCGCGAGATATGGGAGTTTGAAGTTAAGGAATGGTTGAGAAACCATCAAAATATTCGCAACTCTGATTCCCGAAACCAATAACTACAAAGGCCCAGGGGAAAAGTACACGTACCGTTGAAATCGGGCGAATTTCTGCTTTCACATGCAATAGGAATTTCTCGTGTTCGTCAATCCGTTCGCGAGATATGGGAGTTTGAAGTTAAGGAACGTTTGAGAAACCATCAAAATTTTCGCAAGTCTGATACTCGAAACCAATAACTACTATGGCCTAGGGCAAAAATACACATTCCGTTGTAATCGGGCGAGTCTCTGCTTTCAGATGCAACAGGAACTTCTCGAATTCGTCAATCCGTTCGCGAGATATGGGAGTTTGAAGTTAAGGAATGGTTGAGAAACCGTCAAAATTTTCGCAACTCTGATTCCCGAAACCAATAACTACGAAGGCCTAGTGGAAAAGTACAGGTACCGTTGAAATCGGGCGAGTTTCTGCTTTCACATGCAATAAGAATTTCTCGAGTTCGTCAATCCGTTCGCGAGATATGTAAGTGTGAAGTTAAGGAATGGTTGAGAAACCATCAAAATTTTCGCAAGTCTGATACTCGAAACCAATAACTACTATGGCCTAGGGCAAAAATACACATTCCGTTGTAATCGGGCGAGTCTCTGCTTTCAGATGCAACAGGAACTTCTCGAATTCGTCAATCCGTTCGCGAGATATGGGAGTTTGAAGTTAAGGAATGGTTGAGAAACCGTCAAAATTTTCGCAACTCTGATTCCCGAAACCAATAACTACTATGGCCTAGGGGAAAAGTACACATACCGTTGTAATCGGGCAAGTTTCTACTTTCAGATGCAACAGGAACTTCTCGAGTTCGTCAATCCGTTCGCGAGATATGGGAGTTTGAAGTTAAGGAATGGTTGAGAAACCATCAAAATTTTCGCAAGTCTGATTCCCGAAACCAATAACTACTATGGCCTAGGGGAAAAGTACACACACCATTGCAATCGGGCGAGTTTCTGCTTTCAGATGCAACAAGAATTTCTCGAGTTCGTCAATTCGTTCGCGAGATATGGGAGTTTGAAGTTAAGGAATGGTTGAGCAACCAACAAAATTTTCGCAAGTCTGATTCCCGAAACCAATATCTACGAAGGCCTAGGGGAAAAATACACATACCGTTGTAATCGGGCGAGTTTCTACTTTCAGATGCAACAGGAATTTCTCGAGTTCGTCAATCCGTTCCCGAGATATGGGAGTTTGAAATTAAGGAATGGTTGAGATATCATCAAAATTTTCGCTGGTCTGATACTCGAAACCAATAACTGGAATGGCCTAGGGGAAAAGTACACACACCATTGTAATCGGGCGAGTTTCTACTTTCAGATGCTACAGGAATTTCTCGAGTTCTCAATCCGTTCGCGAGATATGGGAGTTTGAAGTTATGGAACGGTTGAGAATCCATCAAAATTTTCGCAAGTCTGATTCCCGAAACCAATAACTACTATGGCCTAGGGGAAAAGTACACACACCATTGGAATCGGGCGAGTTTCTACTTTCAGATTCAACCGGAATTTCTCGAGTTCGTCAATCCGTTCGCGAGATATGGGAGTTTGAAGTTAAGGAATGGTTGAGAAACCATCAAAATATTCGCAACTCTGATTCCCGAAACAAATAACTACAAAGTCCTAGGGGAAAAGTGCACGTACCGTTGAAATCGGTCGAGTTTCTGCTTTCACATGCAATAGAAATTTCTCGTGTTCGTCAATCCGTTCGCGAGATATGGGAGTTAGAAGTTGAGGAATGGTTGAGCAACCACCAAAATTATCGCAAGTCTGATACTCGGAACCAATAACTACTATGGCCTAGGGGAAAAGTACACACACCGTTGTAATCGGGCAAGTTTCTACTTTCAGATGCAACAGGAATTTCTCGAGTTCGTCAATCCGTTCGCGAGATATGGGAGTTTGAAGTTAAGGAACGTTTGAGAAACCATCAAAATTTTCGCAAGTCTGATACTCAGAACCAATAACTACTATGGCCTAGGGGAAAAGTACACACACCATTGCAATCGGGCGAGTTTCTGCTTTCAGATGCAACAAGAATTTCTCGAGTTCGTCAATTCGTTCGCGAGATATGGGAGTTTGAAGTTAAGGAATGGTTGAGCAACCATCAAAATTTTCGCAAGTCTGATTCCCGAAACCAATAACTATGAAGGCCTAGGGGAAAAGTACACGTACCGTTGAAATCGGGCGAGTTTCTGCTTTCACATGCAATAAGAATTTCTCGTGTTCGTCAATCCATTCGCGAGATATGGGAGTTTGAAGTTAAGGAATGGTTGAGAAACCATCAAAATTTTCGCAAGTCTGATTCCCGAAACCAATAACTACTATGGCCTAGGGGAAAAGTACACACACCATTGTAATCGGGCGAGTTTCTGCTTTCAGATGCAACAAGAATTTCTCGAGTTCGTCAATTCGTTCGCGAGATATGGGAGTTTGAAGTTAAGGAATGGTTGAACAACCATCAAAATTTTCGCAAGTCTGATTCCCGAAACCAATAACTACGAAGGCCTAGGGGAAAAATACACATACCGTTGTAATCGGGCGAGTATCTACTTTCAGATGCAACAGGAATTTCTCGAGTTCGTCAATTCGTTCGCGAGATATGGGAGATTGAAATTAAGGAATGGTTGAGAAATCATCAAAATTTTCGCTGGTCTGATACTCGAGACCAATAACTGGAATGGCCTAGGGGAAAAGTACACACACCATTGTAATCGGGCGAGTTTCTACTTTCAGATGCAACAGGAATTTCTCGATTTCTCAATCCGTTCGCGAGATATGGGAGTTTGAAGTTATGGAACGGTTGAGAATCCATCAAAATTTTCGCAAGTCTGATTCCCGAAACCAATAACTACTATGGCCTAGGGGAAAAGTACACACACCATTGTAATCGGGCGAGTTTCTACTTTCAGATGCAACAGGAATTTCTCGAGTTCGTCAAATCGTTCGCGAGATATGGGAGTTTGAAGTTAAGGAATGGTTGAGAAACCATCAAAATATTCGCAACTCTGATTCCCGAAACCAATAACTACAAAGGCCCAGGGGAAAAGTACACGTACCGTTGAAATCGGGCGAGTTTCTGCTTTCACATGCAATAGGAATTTCTCGTGTTCGTCAATCCGTTCGCGAGATATGGGAGTTTGAAGTTAAGGAACGTTTGAGAAACCATCAAAATTTTCGCAAATCTGATACTCGAAACCAATAACTACTATGGCCTAGGGCAAAAATACACATTCCGTTGTAATCGGGCGAGTCTCTGCTTTCAGATGCAACAGGAACTTCTCGAATTCGTCAATCCGTTCGCGAGATATGGGAGTTTGAAGTTAAGGAATGGTTGAGAAACCGTCAAAATTTTCGCAACTCTGATTCCCGAAACCAATAACTACTATGGCCTAGGGGAAAAGTGCACACACCATTGCAATCGGGCGAGTTTCTGCTTTCAGATGCAACAAGAATTTCTCGCGTTCGTCAATTCGTTCGCGAGATATGGGAGTTTGAAGTTAAGGAATGGTTGAGCAACCAACAAAATTTTCGCAAGTCTGATTCCCGAAACCAATAACTACGAAGGCCTAGGGGAAAAATACAGATACCGTTGTAATCGGGCGAGTTTCTACTTTCAGATGCAACAGGAATTTCTCGAGTTCGTCAATCCGTTCCCGAGATATGGGAGTTTGAAATTAAGGAATGGTTGAGATATCATCAAAATTTTCGCTGGTCTGATACTCGAAACCAATAACTGGAATGGCCTAGGGGAAAAGTACACACACCATTGTAATCGGGCGAGTTTCTACTTTCAGATGCAACAGGAATTTCTCGAGTTCTCAATCCGTTCGCGAAATATGGGAGTTTGAAGTTATGGAACGGTTGAGAATCCATCAAAATTTTCGCAAGTCTGATTCCCGAAACCAATAACAACTATGGCCTAGGGGAAAAGTACACACACCATTGTAATCGGGCGAGTTTCTGCTTTCAGATGCAACCGGAATTTCTCGAGTTCGTCAATCCGTTCGCGAGATATGGGAGTTTGAAGTTAAGGAATGGTTGAACAACCATCAAAATTTTCGAAAGTCTGATTCCCGAAACCAATAACTACGAAGGCCTAGGGGAAAAGTACACACACCATTGTAATCGGGCGAGTTTCTGCTTTCAGATGCAACAAGAATTTCTCGTGTTCGTCAATCCGTTCGCGAGATATGGGAGTTAGAAGTTGAGGAATGGTTGAGCAACCACCAAAATTATCGCAAGTCTGATACTCGGAACCAATAACTACTATGGCCTAGGGGAAAAGTACACACACCGTTGTAATCGGGCAAGTTTCTACTTTCAGATGCAACAGGAATTTCTCGAGTTCGTCAATCCGTTCGCGAGATATGGGAGTTTGAAGTTAAGGAACGTTTGAGAAACCATCAAAATTTTCGCAAGTCTGATACTCGGAACCAATAACTACTGTGGCCTAGGGGAAAAGTACACACACCATTGCAATCGGGCGAGTTTCTGCTTTCAGATGCAACAAGAATTTCTCGAGTTCGTCAATTCGTTCGCGAGATATGGGAGTTTGAAGTTAAGGAATGGTTGAGCAACCATCAAAATTTTCGCAAGTCTGATTCCCGAAACCAATAACTACGAAGGCCTAGGGGAAAAGTACACGTACCGTTGAAATCGGGCGAGTTTCTGCTTTCACATGCAATAAGAATTTCTCGTGTTCGTCAATCCATTCGCGAGATATGGGAGTTTGAAGTTAAGGAATGGTTGAGAAACCATCAAAATTTTCGCAAGTCTGATTCCCGAAACCAATAACTACTATGGCCTAGGGGAAAAGTACACACACCATTGTAATCAGGCGAGTTTCTGCTTTCAGATGCAACAAGAATTTCTCGAGTTCGTCAATTCGTTCGCGAGATATGGGAGTTTGAAGTTAAGGAATGGTTGAACAACCATCAAAATTTTCGCAAGTCTGATTCCCGAAACCAATAACTACGAAGGCCTAGGGAAAAATACACATACCGTTGTAATCGGGCGAGTATCTACTTTCAGATGCAACAGGAATTTCTCGAGTTCGTCAATTCGTTCGCGAGATATGGGAGATTGAAATTAAGGAATGGTTGAGAAATCATCAAAATTTTCGCTGGTCTGATACTCGAGACCAATAACTGGAATGGCCTAGGGGAAAAGTACACACACCATTGTAATCGGGCGAGTTTCTACTTTCAGATGCAACAGGAATTTCTCGAGTTCGTCAAACCGTTCGCGAGATATGGGAGTTTGAAGTTAAGGAATGGTTGAGAAACCATCAAAATATTCGCAACTCTGATTCCCGAAACCAATAACTACAAAGGCCCAGGGGACAAGTACACGTACCGTTGAAATCGGGCGAATTTCTGCTTTCACATGCAATAGGAATTTCTCGTGTTCGTCAATCCGTTCGCGAGATATGGGAGTTTGAAGTTAAGGAACGTTTGAGAAACCATCAAAATTTTCGCAAGTCTGATACTCGAAACCAATAACTACTATGGCCTAGGGCAAAAATACACATTCCGTTGTAATCGGGCGAGTCTCTGCTTTCAGATGCAACAGGAACTTCTCGAATTCGTCAATCCGTTCGCGAGAT
This sequence comes from Ptiloglossa arizonensis, assembly GCF_051014685.1. Lineage (NCBI taxonomy): Eukaryota > Metazoa > Arthropoda > Insecta > Hymenoptera > Colletidae > Ptiloglossa > Ptiloglossa arizonensis. The sequence goes on along the minus strand of NW_027479243.1, from coordinate 152,708 downwards.
ATGGGAGTTTGAAGTTAAGGAATGGTTGAGAAACCATCAAAATATTCGCAACTCTGATTCCCGAAACCAATATCTACAAAGGCCCAGGGGAAAAGTACACGTACCGTTGAAATCGGGCGAATTTCTGCTTTCACATGCAATAGGAATTTCTCGTGTTCGTCAATCCGTTCGCGAGATATGGGAGTTTGAAGTTAAGGAACGTTTGAGAAACCATCAAAATTTTCGCAAGTCTGATACTCGAAACCAATAACTACTATGGCCTAGGGCAAAAATACACATTCCGTTGTAATCGGGCGAGTCTCTGCTTTCAGATGCAACAGGAACTTCTCGAATTCGTCAATCCGTTCGCGAGATATGGGAGTTTGAAGTTAAGGAATGGTTGAGAAACCGTCAAAATTTTCGCAAGTCTGATTCCCGAAACCAATAACTACTATGGCCTAGGGGAAAAGTGCACACACCATTGCAATCGGGCGAGTTTCTGCTTTCAGATGCAACAAGAATTTCTCGAGTTCGTCAATTCGTTCGCGAGATATGGGAGTTTGAAGTTAAGGAATGGTTGAGCAACCAACAAAATTTTCGCAAGTCTGATTCCCGAAACCAATAACTACGAAGGCCTAGGGGAAAAATACACATACCGTTGTAATCGGGCGAGTTTCTACTTTCAGATGCAACAGGAATTTCTCGAGTTCGTCAATCCGTTCCCGAGATATGGGAGTTTGAAATTAAGGAATGATTGAGATATCATCAAAATTTTCGCTGGTCTGATACTCGAAACCAATAACTGGAATGGCCTAGGGGAAAAGTACACACACCATTGTAATCGGGCGAGTTTCTACTTTCAGATGCAACAGGAATTTCTCGAGTTCTCAATCCGTTCGCGAGATATGGGAGTTTGAAGTTATGGAACGGTTGAGAATCCATCAAAATTTTCGCAAGTCTGATTCCCGAAACCAATAACTACTATGGCCTAGGGGAAAAGTACACACACCATTGGAATCGGGCGAGTTTCTACTTTCAGATGCAACCGGAATTTCTCGAGTTCGTCAATCCGTTCGCGAGATATGGGAGTTTGAAGTTAAGGAATGGTTGAACAACCATCAAAATTTTCGCAAGTCTGATTCCCGAAACCAATAACTACGAAGGCCTAGGGGAAAAGTACACACACCATTGTAATCGGGCGAGTTTCTGCTTTCAGATGCAACAAGAATTTCTCGTGTTCGTCAATCCGTTCGCGAGATATGGGAGTTAGAAGTTGAGGAATGGTTGAGCAACCACCAAAATTATCGCAAGTCTGATACTCGGAACCAATAACTACTGTGGCCTAGGGGAAAAGTACACACACCATTGCAATCGGGCGAGTTTCTGCTTTCAGATGCAACAAGAATTTCTCGAGTTCGTCAATTCGTTCGCGAGATATGGGAGTTTGAAGTTAAGGAATGGTTGAGCAACCATCAAAATTTTCGCAAGTCTGATTCCCGAAACCAATAACTACGAAGGCCTAGGGGAAAAGTACACGTACCGTTGAAATCGGGCGAGTTTCTGCTTTCAGATGCAACAAGAATTTCTCGAGTTCGTCAATTCGTTCGCGAGATATGGGAGTTTGAAGTTAAGGAATGGTTGAACAGCCATCAAAATTTTCGCAAGTCTGATTCCCGAAACCAATAACTACGAAGGCCTAGGGGAAAAATACACATACCGTTGTAATCGGGCGAGTATCTACTTTCAGATGCAACAGGAATTTCTCGAGTTCGTCAATTCGTTCGCGAGATATGGGAGATTGAAATTAAGGAATGGTTGAGAAATCATCAAAATTTTCGCTGGTCTGATACTCGAGACCAATAACTGGAATGGCCTAGGGGAAAAGTACACACACCATTGTAATCGGGCGAGTTTCTACTTTCAGATGCAACAGGAATTTCTCGATTTCTCAATCCGTTCGCGAGATATGGGAGTTTGAAGTTATGGAACGGTTGAGAATCCATCAAAATTTTCGCAAGTCTGATTCCCGAAACCAATAACTACTATGGCCTAGGGGAAAAGTACACACACCATTGTAATCGGGCGAGTTTCTACTTTCAGATGCAACAGGAATTTCTCGAGTTCGTCAAACCGTTCGCGAGATATGGGAGTTTGAAGTTAAGGAATGGTTGAGAAACCATCAAAATATTCGCAACTCTGATTCCCGAAACCAATAACTACAAAGGCCCAGGGGACAAGTACACGTACCGTTGAAATCGGGCGAATTTCTGCTTTCACATGCAATAGGAATTTCTCGTGTTCGTCAATCCGTTCGCGAGATATGGGAGTTTGAAGTTAAGGAACGTTTGAGAAACCATCAAAATTTTCGCAAGTCTGATACTCGAAACCAATAACTACTATGGCCTAGGGCAAAAATACACATTCCGTTGTAATCGGGCGAGTCTCTGCTTTCAGATGCAACAGGAACTTCTCGAATTCGTCAATCCGTTCGCGAGATATGGGAGTTTGAAGTTAAGGAATGGTTGAGAAACCGTCAAAATTTTCGCAACTCTGATTCCCGAAACCAATAACTACGAAGGCCTAGTGGAAAAGTACAGGTACCGTTGAAATCGGGCGAGTTTCTGCTTTCAGATGCAACAGGAATTTCTCGAGTTCTCAATCCGTTCGCGAGATATGGGAGTTTGAAGTTATGGAACGGTTGAGAATCCATCAAAATTTTCGCAAGTCTGATTCCCGAAACCAATAACTACTATGGCCTAGGGGAAAAGTACACATACCGTTGTAATCGGGCAAGTTTCTTCTTTCAGATGCAACAGGAATTTCTCGAGTTCGTCAATCCGTTCGCGAGATATGGGAGTTTGAAGTTAAGGAACGTTTGAGAAACCATCAAAATTTTCGCAAGTCTGATACTCGAAACCAATTACTACTATGGCCTAGGGGAAAAGTACACACACCATTGGAATCGGGCGAGTTTCTACTTTCAGATGCAACCGGAATTTCTCGAGTTCGTCAATCCGTTCGCGAGATATGGGAGTTTGAAGTTAAGGAATGGTTGAGAAACCATCAAAATATTCGCAACTCTGATTCCCGAAACCAATAACTACAAAGGCCTAGGGGAAAAGTGCACGCACCGTTGAAATCGGTCGAGTTTCTGCTTTCACATGCAATAGGAATTTCTCGTGTTCGTCAATCCGTTCGCGAGATATGGGAGTTAGAAGTTCAGGAATGGTTGAGCAACCACCAAAATTATCGCAAGTCTGATACTCGGAACCAATAACTACTATGGCCTAGGGGAAAAGTACACACACCGTTGTAATCGGGCAAGTTTCTACTTTCAGATGCAACAGGAACTTCTCGAGTTCGTCAATCCGTTCGCGAGATATGGGAGTTTGAAGTTAAGGAATGGTTGAGAAACCATCAAAATTTTCGCAAGTCTGATTCCCGAAACCAATAACTACTATGGCCTAGAGGAAAAGTACACACACCATTGCAATCGGGCGAGTTTCTGCTTTCAGATGCAACAAGAATTTCTCGAGTTCGTCAATTCGTTCGCGAGATATGGGAGTTTGAAGTTAAGGAATGGTTGAGCAACCAACAAAATTTTCGCAAGTCTGATTCCCGAAACCAATAACTACAAAGGCCCAGGGGAAAAGTACACGTACCGTTGAAATCGGGCGAATTTCTGCTTTCACATGCAATAGGAATTTCTCGTGTTCGTCAATCCGTTCGCGAGATATGGGAGTTTGAAGTTAAGGAACGTTTGAGAAACCATCAAAATTTTCGCAAGTCTGATACTCGAAACTAATAACTACTATGGCCTAGGGCAAAAATACACATTCCGTTGTAATCGGGCGAGTCTCTGCTTTCAGATGCAACAGGAACTTCTCGAATTCGTCAATCCGTTCGCGAGATATGGGAGTTTGAATTTAAGGAATGGTTGAGAAACAGTCAAAATTTTCCCAACTCTGATTCCCGAAACCAATAACTACGAAGGCCTAGTGGAAAAGTACAGGTACCGTTGTAATCGGGCGAGTTTCTGCTTTCACATGCAATAAGAATTTCTCGAGTTCGTCAATCCGTTCGCGAGATATGTAAGTGTGAAGTTAAGGAATGGTTGAGAAACCATCAAAATTTTCGCAAGTCTGATACTCGAAACCAATAACTACTATGGCCTAGGGCAAAAATACACATTCCGTTGTAATCGGGCGAGTCTCTGCTTTCAGATGCAACAGGAACTTCTCGAATTCGTCAATCCGTTCGCGAGATATGGGAGTTTGAAGTTAAGGAATGGTTGAGAAACCGTCAAAATTTTCGCAACTCTGATTCCCGAAACCAATAACTACTATGGCCTAGGGGAAAAGTACACATACCGTTGTAATCGGGCAAGTTTCTACTTTCAGATGCAACAGGAACTTCTCGAGTTCGTCAATCCGTTCGCGAGATATGGGAGTTTGAAGTTAAGGAATGGTTGAGAAACCATCAAAATTTTCGCAAGTCTGATTCCCGAAACCAATAACTACTATGGCCTAGGGGAAAAGTACACACACCATTGCAATCGGGCGAGTTTCTGCTTTCAGATGCAACAAGAATTTCTCGAGTTCGTCAATTCGTTCGCGAGATATGGGAGTTTGAAGTTAAGGAATGGTTGAGCAACCAACAAAATTTTCGCAAGTCTGATTCCCGAAACCAATAACTACGAAGGCCTAGGGGAAAAATACACATACCGTTGTAATCGGGCGAGTTTCTACTTTCAGATGCAACAGGAATTTCTCGAGTTCGTCAATCCGTACCCGAGATATGGGAGTTTGAAATTAAGGAATGGTTGAGATATCATCAAAATTTTCGCTGGTCTGATACTCGAAACCAATAACTGGAATGGCCTAGGGGAAAAGTACACACACCATTGTAATCGGGCGAGTTTCTACTTTCAGATGCAACAGGAATTTCTCGAGTTCTCAATCCGTTCGCGAGATATGGGAGTTTGAAGTTATGGAACGGTTGAGAATCCATCAAAATTTTCGCAAGTCTGATTCCCGAAACCAATAACTACTATGGCCTAGGGGAAAAGTACACACACCATTGGAATCGGGCGAGTTTCTACTTTCAGATGCAACCGGAATTTCTCGAGTTCGTCAATCCGTTCGCGAGATATGGGAGTTTGAAGTTAAGGAACGTTTGAGAAACCATCAAAATTTTCGCAAGTCTGATACTCGGAACCAATAACTACTATGGCCTAGGGGAAAAGTACACACACCATTGCAATCGGGCGAGTTTCTGCTTTCAGATGCAACAAGAATTTCTCGAGTTCGTCAATTCGTTCGCGAGATATGGGAGTTTGAAGTTAAGGAATGGTTGAGCAACCATCAAAATTTTCGCAATTCTGATTCCCGAAACCAATAACTACGAAGGCCTAGGGGAAAAGTACACGTACCGTTGAAATCGGGCGAGTTTCTGCTTTCACATGCAATAAGAATTTCTCGTGTTCGTCAATCCATTCGCGAGATATGGGAGTTTGAAGTTAAGGAATGGTTGAGAAACCATCAAAATTTTCGCAAGTCTGATTCCCGAAACAAATAACTACTATGGCCTAGGGGAAAAGTACAAACACCATTGTAATCGGGCGAGTTTCTGCTTTCAGATGCAACAAGAATTTCTCGAGTTCGTCAATTCGTTCGCGAGATATGGGAGTTTGAAGTTAAGGAATGGTTGAACAACCATCAAAATTTTCGCAAGTCTGATTCCCGAAACCAATAACTACGAAGGCCTAGGGGAAAAATACACATACCGTTGTAATCGGGCGAGTATCTACTTTCAGATGCAACAGGAATTTCTCGAGTTCGTCAATTCGTTCGCGAGATATGGGAGATTGAAACTAAGGAATGGTTGAGAAATCATCAAAATTTTCGCTGGTCTGATACTCGAGACCAATAACTGGAATGGCCTAGGGGAAAAGTACACACACCATTGTAATCGGGCGAGTTTCTACTTTCAGATGCAACAGGAATTTCTCGATTTCTCAATCCGTTCGCGAGATATGGGAGTTTGAAGTTATGGAACGGTTGAGAATCCATCAAAATTTTCGCAAGTCTGATTCCCGAAACCAATAACTACTATGGCCTAGGGGAAAAGTACACACACCATTGTAATCGGGCGAGTTTCTACTTTCAGATGCAACAGGAATTTCTCGAGTTCGTCAAATCGTTCGCGAGATATGGGAGATTGAAGTTAAGGAATGGTTGAGAAACCATCAAAATATTCGCAACTCTGATTCCCGAAACCAATAACTACAAAGGCCCAGGGGAAAAGTACACGTACCGTTGAAATCGGGCGAGTTTCTGCTTTCACATGCAATAGGAATTTCTCGTGTTCGTCAATCCGTTCGCGAGATATGGGAGTTTGAAGTTAAGGAACGTTTGAGAAACCATCAAAATTTTCGCAAGTCTGATACTCGAAACCAATAACTACTATGGCCTAGGGCAAAAATACACATTCCGTTGTAATCGGGCGAGTCTCTGCTTTCAGATGCAACAGGAACTTCTCGAATTCGTCAATCCGTTCGCGAGATATGGGAGTTTGAATTTAAGGAATGGTTGAGAAACCGTCAAAATTTTCGCAACTCTGATTCCCGAAACCAATAACTACGAAGGCCTAGTGGAAAAGTACAGGTACCGTTGAAATCGGGCGAGTTTCTGCTTTCACATGCAATAAGAATTTCTCGTGTTCGTCAATCCATTCGCGAGATATGGGAGTTTGAATTTAAGGAATGGTTGAGAAACCATCAAAATTTTCGCAAGTCTGATTCCCGAAACCATTAACTACTATGGCCTAGGGGAAAAGTACACAAACCATTGTAATCGGGCGAGCTTCTGCTTTCAGATGCAACAAGAATTTCTCGAGTTCGTCAATTCGTTCGCGAGATATGGGAGTTTGAAATTAAGAAATGGTTGAGCAACCATCAAAATTTCCGCAAGTCTGATTCCCGAAACCAATAACTACTATGGCCTAGGGGAAAAGTACACACACCATTGTAATCGGGCGAGTTTCTGCTTTCAGATGCAACAAGAATTTCTCGAGTTCGTCAATTCGTTCGCGAGATATGGGAGTTTGAAGTTAAGGAATGGTTGAACAACCATCAAAATTTTCGCAAGTCTGATTCCCGAAACCAATAACTACGAAGGCCTAGGGGAAAAATACACATACGGTTGTAATCGGGCGAGTTTCTACCTTCAGATGCAACAGGAATTTCTCGAGTTCGTCAATCCGTTCGCGAGATATGGGAGTTAGAAGTTGAGGAATGGTTTAGAAACCATCAAAATTTTCGCAAGTCTGATTCCCGAAACCAATAACTACGAAGGCCTAGGGGAAAAATACACATACCGTTGTAATCGGGCGAGTTTCTACTTTCAGATGCAACAGGAATTTCTCGAGTTCGTCAATCCGTTCGCGAGATATGGGAGTTTGAAATTAAGGAATGGTTGAGATATCATCAAAATTTTCGCTGGTCTGATTCCCGAAACCAATAACTACGAAGGCCTAGGGGAAAAATACACATAACGTTGTAATCGGGCGAGTATCTACTTTCAGATGCAACAGGAATTTCTCGAGTTCGTCAATTCGTTCGCGAGATATGGGAGATTGAAATTAAGGAATGGTTGAGAAATCATCAAAATTTTCGCTGGTCTGATACTCGAGACCAATAACTGGAATGGCCTAGGGGAAAAGTACACACACCATTGTAATCGGGCGAGTTTCTGCTTTCACATGCAATAGGAATTTCTCGTGTTCGTCAATCCGTTCGCGAGATATGGGAGTTTGAAGTTAAGGAACGTTTGAGAAACCATCAAAATTTTCGCAAGTCTGATACTCGAAACCAATAACTACTATGGCCTAGGGCAAAAATACACATTCCGTTGTAATCGGGCGAGTCTCTGCTTTCAGATGCAACAGGAACTTCTCGAATTCGTCAATCCGTTCGCGAGATATGGGAGTTTGAAGTTAAGGAACGTTTGAGAAACCATCAAAATTTTCGCAAGTCTGATACTCGAAACCAATAACTACTATGGCCTAGGGCAAAAATACACATTCCGTTGTAATCGGGCGAGTCTCTGCTTTCAGATGCAACAGGAACTTCTCGAATTCGTCAATCCGTTCGCGAGATATGGGAGTTTGAAGTTAAGGAATGGTTGAGAAACCGTCAAAATTTTCGCAACTCTGATTCCCGAAACCAATAACTACGAAGGCCTAGTGGAAAAGTACAGGTACCGTTGAAATCGGGCGAGTTTCTGCTTTCACATGCAATAAGAATTTCTCGTGTTCGTCAATCCATTCGCGAGATATGGGAGTTTGAATTTAAGGAATGGTTGAGAAACCATAAAAATTTTCGCAAGTCTGATTCCCGAAACCATTAACTACTATGGCCTAGGGGAAAAGTACACAAACCATTGTAATCGGGCGAGCTTCTGCTTTCAGATGCAACAAGAATTTCTCGAGTTCGTCAATTCGTTCGCGAGATATGGGAGTTTGAAATTAAGAAATGGTTGAGCAACCATCAAAATTTCCGCAAGTCTGATTCCCGAAACCAATAACTACTATGGCCTAGGGGAAAAGTACACACACCATTGTAATCGGGCGAGTTTCTGCTTTCAGATGCAACAAGAATTTCTCGAGTTCGTCAATTCGTTCGCGAGATATGGGAGTTTGAAATTAAGGAATGGTTGAACAACCATCAAAATTTTCGCAAGTCTGATTCCCGAAACCAATAACTACTATGGCCTAGGGGAAAAGTACACATACCGTTGTAATCGGGCAAGTTTCTACTTTCAGATGCAACAGGAATTTCTCGAGTTCGTCAATCCGTTCGCGAGATATGGGAGTTTGAAGTTAAGGAACGTTTGAGAAACCATCAAAATTTTCGCAAGTCTGATACTCGAAACCAATTACTACTATGGCCTAGGGGAAAAGTACACACACCATTGCAATCGGGCGAGTTTCTGCTTTCAGATGCAACAAGAAGTTCTCGAGTTCGTCAATTCGTTCGCGAGATATGGGAGTTTGAAGTTAAGGAATGGTTGAGCAACCATCAAAATTTTCGCAAGTCTGATTCCCGAAACCAATAACTACGAAGGCCTAGGGGAAAAGTACACGTACCGTTGAAATCGGGCGAGTTTCTGCTTTCACATGCAATAAGAATTTCTCGTGTTCGTCAATCCATTCGCGAGATATGGGAGTTTGAAGTTAAGGAATGGTTGAGAAACCATCAAAATTCTCGCAAGTCTGATTCCCGAAACCAATAACTACTATGGCCTAGGAGAAAAGTACACACACCGTTGTAATCGGGCGAGTTTCTGCTTTCAGATGCAACAAGAATTTCTCGAGTTCGTCAATTCGTTCGCGAGATATGGGAGTTTGAAGTTAAGGAATGGTTGAACAACCATCAAAATTTTCGCAAGTCCTGATTCCCGAAACCAATAACTACGAAGGCCTAGGGGAAAAATACACATAACGTTGTAATCGGGCGAGTATCTACTTTCAGATGCAACAGGAATTTCACGAGTTCGTCAATTCGTTCGCGAGATATGGGAGATTGAAATTAAGGAATGGTTGAGAAATCATCAAAATTTTCGCTGGTCTGATACTCGAGACCAATAACTGGAATGGCCTAGGGGAAAAGTACACACACCATTGTAATCGGGCGAGTTTCTACTTTCAGATGCAACAGGAATTTCTCGATTTCTCAATCCGTTCGCGAGATATGGGAGTTTGAAGTTATGGAACGGTTGAGAATCCATCAAAATTTTCGCAAGTCTGATTCCCGAAACCAATAACTACTATGGCCTAGGGGAAAAGTACACACACCATTGTAATCGGGCGAGTTTCTACTTTCAGATGCAACAGGAATTTCTCGAGTTCGTCAAACCGTTCGCGAGATATGGGAGTTTGAAGTTAAGGAATGGTTGAGAAACCATCAAAATATTCGCAACTCTGATTCCCGAAACCAATAACTACAAAGGCCCAGGGGAAAAGTACACGTACCGTTGAAATCGGGCGAATTTCTGCTTTCACATGCAATAGGAATTTCTCGTGTTCGTCAATCCGTTCGCGAGATATGGGAGTTTGAAGTTAAGGAACGTTTGAGAAACCATCAAAATTTTCGCAAGTCTGATACTCGAAACCAATAACTACTATGGCCTAGGGCAAAAATACACATTCCGTTGTAATCAGGCGAGTCTCTGCTTTCAGATGCAACAGGAACTTCTCGAATTCGTCAATCCGTTCGCGAGATATGGGAGTTTGAAGTTAAGGAATGGTTGAGAAACCGTCAAAATTTTCGCAACTCTGATTCCCGAAACCAATAACTACGAAGGCCTAGTGGAAAAGTACAGGTACCGTTGAAATCGGGCGAGTTTCTGCTTTCACATGCAATAAGAATTTCTCGAGTTCGTCAATCCGTTCGCGAGATATGTAAGTGTGAAGTTAAGGAATGGTTGAGAAACGATCAAAATTTTCGCAAGTCTGATACTCGAAACCAATAACTACTATGGCCTAGGGCAAAAATACACATTCCGTTGTAATCGGGCGAGTCTCTGCTTTCAGATGCAACAGGAACTTCTCGAATTCGTCAATCCGTTCGCGAGATATGGGAGTTTGAAGTTAAGGAATGGTTGAGAAACCGTCAAAATTTTCGCAACTCTGATTCCCGAAACCAATAACTACTATGGCCTAGGGGAAAAGTACACATACCGTTGTAATCGGGCAAGTTTCTACTTTCAGATGCAACAGGAACTTCTCGAGTTCGTCAATCCGTTCGCGAGATATGGGAGTTTGAAGTTAAGGAATGGTTGAGAAACCATCAAAATTTTCGCAAGTCTGATTCCCGAAACCAATAACTACTATGGCCTAGGGGAAAAGTACACACACCATTGCAATCGGGCGAGTTTCTGCTTTCAGATGCAACAAGAATTTCTCGAGTTCGTCAATTCGTTCGCGAGATATGGGAGTTTGAAGTTAAGGAATGGTTGAGCAACCAACAAAATTTTCGCTAGTCTGATTCCCGAAACCAATAACTACGAAGGCCTAGGGGAAAAATACACATACCGTTGTAATCGGGCGAGTTTCTACTTTCACATTGCAACAGGAATTTCTCGAGTTCGTCAATCCGTTCCCGAGATATGGGAGTTTGAAATTAAGGAATGGTTGAGATATCATCAAAATTTTCGCTGGTCTGATTCTCGAAACCAATAACTGGAATGGCCTAGGGGAAAAGTACACACACCATTGTAATCGGGCGAGTTTCTACTTTCAGATGCAACAGGAATTTCTCGAGTTCTCAATCCGTTCGCGAGATATGGGAGTTTGAAGTTATGGAACGGTTGAGAATCCATCAAAATTTTCGCAAGTCTGATTCCCGAAACCAATAACTACTATGGCCTAGGGGAAAAGTACACATACCGTTGTAATCGGGCAAGTTTCTACTTTCAGATGCAACAGGAACTTCTCGAGTTCGTCAATTCGTTCGCGAGATATGGGAGTTTGAAGTTAAGGAATGGTTGAGCAACCAACAAAATTTTCGCAAGTCTGATTCCCGAAACCAATAACTACGAAGGCCTAGGGGAAAAATACACATACCGTTGTAATCGGGCGAGCTTCTACTTTCAGATGCAACAGGAATTTCTCGAGTTCGTCAATCCATTCGCGAGATATGGGAGTTTGAAGTTAAGGAATGGTTGAACAACCATCAAAATTTTCGCAAGTCTGATTCCCGAAACCAATAACTACTTAGGCCTAGGGGAAAAATACACATACCGTTGTAATCGGGCGAGTATCTACTTTCAGATGCAACAGGAATTTCTCGAGTTCGTCAATTCGTTCGCGAGATATGGGAGATTGAAATTAAGGAATGGTTGAGAAATCATCAAAATTTTCGCTGGTCTGATACTCGAGACCAATAACTGGAATGGCCTAGGGGAAAAGTACACACACCATTGTAATCGGGCGAGTTTCTACTTTCAGATGCAACAGGAATTTCTCGATTTCTCAATCCGTTCGCGAGATATGGGAGTTTGAAGTTATGGAACGGTTGAGAATCCATCAAAATTTTCGCAAGTCTGATTCCCGAAACCAATAACTACTATGGCCTAGGGGAAAAGTACACACACCATTGTAATCGGGCGAGTTTCTACTTTCAGATGCAACAGGAATTTCTCGAGTTCGTCAAACCGTTCGCGAGATATGGGAGTTTGAAGTTAAGGAATGGTTGAGAAACCATCAAAATATTCGCAACTCTGATTCCCGAAACCAATAACTACAAAGGCCCAGGGGAAAAGTACACGTACCGTTGAAATCGGGCGAGTTTCTGCTTTCACATGCAATAGGAATTTCTCGTGTTCGTCAATCCGTTCGCGAGATATGGGAGTTTGAAGTTAAGGAACGTTTGAGAAACCATCAAAATTTTCGCAAGTCTGATTCCCGAAACCAATAACTACTATGGCCTAGGGGAAAAGTGCACACACCATTGCAATCGGGCGAGTTTCTGCTTTCAGATGCAACAAGAATTTCTCGAGTTCGTCAATTCGTTCGCGAGATATGGGAGTTTGAAGTTGAGGAATGGTTGAGCAACCAACAAAATTTTCGCAAGTCTGATTCCCGAAACCAATAACTACGAAGGCCTAGGGGAAAAATACACATACCGTTGTAATCGGGCGAGTTTCTACTTTCAGATGCAACAGGAATTTCTCGAGTTCGTCAATCCATTCGCGAGATATGGGAGTTTGAAGTTAAGGAATGGTTGAACAACCATCAAAATTTTCGCAAGTCTGATTCCCGAAACCAATAACTACTTAGGCCTAGGGGAAAAATACACATACCGTTGTAATCGGGCGAGTATCTACTTTCAGATGCAACAGGAATTTCTCGAGTTCGTCAATTCGTTCGCGAGATATGGGAGATTGAAATTAAGGAATGGTTGAGAAATCATCAAAATTTTCGCTGGTCTGATACTCGAGACCAATAACTGGAATGGCCTAGGGGAAAAGTACACACACCATTGTAATCGGGCGAGTTTCTACTTTCAGATGCAACAGGAATTTCTCGATTTCTCAATCCGTTCGCGAGATATGGGAGTTTGAAGTTATGGAACGGTTGAGAATCCATCAAAATTTTCGCAAGTCTGATTCCCGAAACCAATAACTACTATGGCCTAGGGGAAAAGTACACACACCATTGTAATCGGGCGAGTTTCTACTTTCAGATGCAACAGGAATTTCTCGAGTTCGTCAAACCGTTCGCGAGATATGGGAGTTTGAAGTTAAGGAATGGTTGAGAAACCATCAAAATATTCGCAACTCTGATTCCCGAAACCAATAACTACAAAGGCCCAGGGGAAAAGTACACGTACCGTTGAAATCGGGCGAGTTTCTGCTTTCACATGCAATAGGAATTTCTCGTGTTCGTCAATCCGTTCGCGAGATATGGGAGTTTGAAGTTAAGGAACGTTTGAGAAACCATCAAAATTTTCGCAAGTCTGATTCCCGAAACCAATAACTACTATGGCCTAGGGGAAAAGTGCACACACCATTGCAATCGGGCGAGTTTCTGCTTTCAGATGCAACAAGAATTTCTCGAGTTCGTCAATTCGTTCGCGAGATATGGGAGTTTGAAGTTGAGGAATGGTTGAGCAACCAACAAAATTTTCGCAAGTCTGATTCCCGAAACCAATAACTACGAAGGCCTAGGGGAAAAATACACATACCGTTGTAATCGGGCGAGTTTCTACTTTCAGATGCAACAGGAATTTCTCGAGTTCGTCAATCCGTTCCCGAGATATGGGAGTTTGAAATTAAGGAATGGTTGAGATATCATCAAAATTTTCGCTGGTCTGATACTCGAAACCAATAACTGGAATGGCCTAGGGGAAAAGTACACACACCATTGTAATCGGGCGAGTTTCTACTTTCAGATGCAACAGGAATTTCTCGAGTTCTCAATCCGTTCGCGAGATATGGGAGTTTGAAGTTATGGAACGGTTGAGAATCCATCAAAATTTTCGCAAGTCTGATTCCCGAAACCAATAACTACTATGGCCTAGGGGAAAAGTACACACACCATTGGAATCGGGCGAGTTTCTACTTTCAGATGCAACCGGAATTTCTCGAGTTCGTCAATCCGTTCGCGAGATATGGGAGTTTGAAGTTAAGGAATGGTTGAGAAACCATCAAAATATTCGCAACTCTGATTCCCGAAACCAATAACTACAAAGGCCTAGGGGAAAAGTGCACGTACCGTTGAAATCGGTCGAGTTTCTGCTTTCACATGCAATAGGAATTTCTCGTGTTCGTCAATCCGTTCGCGAGATATGGGAGTTAGAAGTTGAGGAATGGTTGAGCAACCACCAAAATTATCGCAAGTCTGATACTCGGAACCAATAACTACTATGGCCTAGGGGAAAAGTACACACACCGTTGTAATCGGGCAAGTTTCTACTTTCAGATGCAACAGGAATTTCTCGAGTTCGTCAATCCGTTCGCGAGATATGGGAGTTTGAAGTTAAGGAACGTTTGAGAAACCATCAAAATTTTCGCAAGTCTGATACTCGGAACCAATAACTACTATGGCCTAGGGGAAAAGTACACACACCATTGCAATCGGGCGAATTTCTGCTTTCAGATGCAACAAGAATTTCTCGAGTTCGTCAATTCGTTCGCGAGATATGGGAGTTTGAAGTTAAGGAATGGTTGAGCAACCATCAAAATTTTCGCAAGTCTGATTCCCGAAACCAATAACTACGAAGGCCTAGGGGAAAAGTACACGTACCGTTGAAATCGGGCGAGTTTCTGCTTTCACATGCAATAAGAATTTCTCGTGTTCGTCAATCCATTCGCGAGATATGGTAGTTTGAAGTTAAGGAATGGTTGAGAAACCATCAAAATTTTCGCAAGTCTGATTCCCGAAACCAATAACTACTATGGCCTAGGGGAAAAGTACACACACCATTGTAATCGGGCGAGTTTCTACTTTCAGATGCAACAGGAATTTCTCGAGTTCGTCAAACCGTTCGCGAGATATGGGAGTTTGAAGTTAAGGAATGGTTGAGAAACCATCAAAATATTCGCAACTCTGATTCCCGAAACCAATAACTACAAAGGCCCAGGGGAAAAGTACACGTACCGTTGAAATCGGGCGAATTTCTGCTTTCACATGCAATAGGAATTTCTCGTGTTCGTCAATCCGTTCGCGAGATATGGGAGTTTGAAGTTAAGGAACGTTTGAGAAGCCATCAAAATTTTCGCAAGTCTGATACTCGAAACCAATAACTACTATGGCCTAGGGCAAAAATACACATTCCGTTGTAATCGGGCGAGTCTCTGCTTTCAGATGCAACAGGAACTTCTCGAATTCGTCAATCCGTTCGCGAGATATGGGAGTTTGAATTTAAGGAATGGTTGAGAAACCGTCAAAATTTTCGCAACTCTGATTCCCGAAACCAATAACTACGAAGGCCTAGTGGAAAAGTACAGGTACCGTTGAAATCGGGCGAGTTTCTGCTTTCACATGCAATAAGAATTTCTCGTGTTCGTCAATCCATTCGCGAGATATGGGAGTTTGAATTTAAGGAATGGTTGAGAAACCATCAAAATTTTCGCAAGTCTGATTCCCGAAACCATTAACTACTATGGCCTAGGGGAAAAGTACACACACCATTGTAATCGGGCGAGCTTCTGCTTTCAGATGCAACAAGAATTTCTCGAGTTCGTCAATTCGTTCGCGAGATATGGGAGTTTGAAATTAAGAAATGGTTGAGCAACCATCAAAATTTCCGCAAGTCTGATTCCCGAAACCAATAACTACTATGGCCTAGGGGAAAAGTACACACACCGTTGTAATCGGGCGAGTTTCTGCTTTCAGATGCAACAAGAATTTCTCGAGTTCGTCAATTCGTTCGCGAGATATGGGAGTTTGAAGTTAAGGAATGGTTGAACAACCATCAAAATTTTCGCAAGTCTGATTCCCGAAACCAATAACTACGGAGGCCTAGGGGAAAAATACACATACCGTTGTAATCGGGCGAGTTTCTACTTTCAGATGCAATAGGAATTTCTCGAGTTCGTCAATCCGTTCGCGAGATATGGGAGTTAGAAGTTGAGGAATGGTTTAGAAACCATCAAAATTTTCGCAAGTCTGATTCCCGAAACCAATAACTACGAAGGCCTAGGGGAAAAATACACATACCGTTGTAATCGGGCAAGTTTCTACTTTCAGATGCAACAGGAATTTCTCGAGTTCGTCAATCCGTTCGCGAGATATGGGAGTTTGAAGTTAAGGAACGTTTGAGAAACCATCAAAATTTTCGCAAGTCTGATACTCGAAACCAATTACTACTATGGCCTAGGGGAAAAGTACACACACCATTGCAATCGGGCGAGTTTCTGCTTTCAGATGCAACAAGAATTTCTCGAGTTCGTCAATTCGTTCGCGAGATATGGGAGTTTGAAGTTAAGGAATGGTTGAGCAACCAACAAAATTTTCGCAAGTCTGATTCCCGAAACCAATAACTACGAAGGCCTAGGGGAAAAATACACATACCGTTGTAATCGGGCGAGTTTCTACTTTCAGATGCAACAGGAATTTCTCGAGTTCGTCAATCCGTTCCCGAGATATGGGAGTTTGAAATTAAGGAATGGTTGAGATATCATCAAAATTTTCGCTGGTCTGATCCTCGAAACCAATAACTGGAATGGCCTAGGGGAAAAGTACACACACCATTGTAATCGGGCGAGTTTCTACTTTCAGATGCAACAGGAATTTCTCGAGTTCTCAATCCGTTCGCGAGATATGGGAGTTTGAAGTTATGGAACGGTTGAGAATCCATCAAAATTTTCGCAAGTCTGATTCCCGAAACCAATAACTACTATGGCCTAGGGGAAACGTACACACACCATTGGAATCGGGCGAGTTTCTACTTTCAGATGCAACCGGAATTTCTCGAGTTCGTCAATCCGTTCGCGAGATATGGGAGTTTGAAGTTAAGGAATGGTTGAGAAACCATCAAAATATTCGCAACTCTGATTCCCGAAACCAATAACTACAAAGACCTAGGGGAAAAGTGCACGTACCGTTGAAATCGGTCGAGTTTCTGCTTTCACATGCAATAGGAATTTCTCGTGTTCGTCAATCCGTTCGCGAGATATGGGAGTTAGAAGTTGAGGAATGGTTGAGCAACCACCAAAATTATCGCAAGTCTGATACTCGGAACCAATAACTACTATGGCCTAGGGGAAAAGAACACACACCGTTGTAATCGGGCAAGTTTCTACTTTCAGATGCAACAGGAATTTCTCGAGTTCGTCAATCCGTTCGCGAGATATGGGAGTTTGAAGTTAAGGAACGTTTGAGAAACCATCAAAATTTTCGCAAGTCTGATACTCGGAACCAACAACTACTATGGCCTAGGGGAAAAGTACACACACCATTGCAATCGGGCGAGTTTCTGCTTTCAGATGCAATAAGAATTTCTCGAGTTCGTCAATTCGTTCGCGAGATGTGGGAGTTTGAAGTTAAGGAATGGTTGAGCAACCATCAAAATTTTCGCAAGTCTGATTCCCGAAACCAATAACTACGAAGGCCTAGGGGAAAAGTACACGTACCGTTGAAATCGGGCGAGTTTCTGCTTTCACATGCAATAAGAATTTCTCGTGTTCGTCAATCCATTCGCGAGATATGGGAGTTTGAAGTTAAGGAATGGTTGAGAAACCATCAAAATTTTCGCAAGTCTGATTCCCGAAACCAATAACTACTATGGCCTAGGGGAAAAGTACACACACCATTGTAGTCGGGCGAGTTTCTGCTTTCAGATGCAACCGGAATTTCTCGAGCTCGTCAATCCGTTCGCGAGATATGGGGGTTTGAAGTTAAGGAATGGTTAAGAAACCATCAAAATATTCGCAACTCTGATTCCCGAAACCAATAACTACAAAGGCCTAGGGGAAAAGTGCACGTACCGTTGAAATCGGTCGAGTTTCTGCTTTCACATGCAATAGGAATTTCTCGTGTTCGTCAATCCGTTCGCGAGATATGGGAGTTTGAAGTTAAGCAATGGTTGAGCAACCATCAAAATTATCGCAAGTCTGATACTAGGAACCAATAACTACTATGGCCTAGGGGAAAAGTACACACACCGTTGTAATCGGGCGAGTTTCTACTTTCAGATGCAACAGGAATTTCTCGAGTTCGTCAATCCGTTCGCGAGATATGGGAGTTAGAAGTTGAGGAATGGTTTAGAAATCATCAAAATTTTCGCTGGCCTGATACTCGAGACCAATAACTGGAATGGCCTAGGGGAAAAGTACACACACCATTGTAATCGGGCGAGTTTCTACTTTCAGATGCAACAGGAATTTCTCGATTTCTCAATCCGTTCGCGAGATATGGGAGTTTGAAGTTATGGAACGGTTGAGAATCCATCAAAATTTTCGCAAGTCTGATTCCCGAAACCAATAACTACTATGGCCTAGGGAAAAGTACACACACCATTGTAATCGGGCGAGTTTCTACTTTCAGATGCAACAGGAATTTCTCGAGTTCGTCAATCCGCTCGCGAGATATGGGAGTTTGAAGTTAAGGAATGGTTGAGAAACCATCAAAATTTTCGCAACTCTGATTCCCGAAACCAATAACTACAAAGGCCTAGGGGAAAAGTACACGTACCGTTGAAACCGGGCGAGTTTCTGCTTTCACATGCAATAGGAATTTCTCGTGTTCGTCAATCCGTTCGCGAGGTATGGGAGTTTGAAGTTATGGAATGGTTGAGCAACCATCAAAATTATCGCAAGTCTGATACTCGAAACCAACAACTACTATGGCCTAGGGGAAAAATACGCATTCCGTTGTAATCGGGCGAGTTTCTACTTTCAGATGCAATAGGAATTTCTCGAGTTCGTCGTTCGTTCGCGAGATATGGGAGTTTGAAGTTAAGAAATGGTTGAGCAACCATCAAAATTTTCGCAAGTCTGATTCCCGAAACCAATAACTACTATGGCCTAGGGGAAAAGTACACACACCATTGTAATCGGGCGAGTTTCTGCTTTCAGATGCAACAAGAATTTCTCGAGTTCGTCAATTCGTTCGCGAGATATGGGAGTTTGAAGTTAAGAAATGGTTGAGCAACCATCAAAATTTTCGCAAGTCTGATTCCCGAAACCAATAACTACTATTGCCTAGGGGAAAAGTACACACACCATTGTAATCGGGCGAGTTTCTACTTTCAGATGCAACAGGAATTTCTCGAGTTCGTCAATCCGTTCGCGTGATATGGGAGTTTGAAGTAAAGTAATGGTTGAGAAACCATCAAAATTTTCGCAAGTCTGATACTCGAAACCAATAACTACTATGGCCTAGGGCAAAAATACACATACCGTTGTAATCGGGCGAGTTTCTGCTTTCAGACGCAGCAGGAATTTCTCGAGTTCGTCAATTCGTTCGCGAGATGTGGGAGTTTGAATTTAAGGAATGGTTGAGAAACCATCAAAATTTTCGCAACTCTGATTCCCGAAACCAATAACTACGAAGGCCTAGTGGAAAAGTACACGTACCGTTGAAATCGTGCGAGTTTCTGCTTTCACATGCAATAAGAATTTCTCGTGTTCGTTAATCCATTCGCGAGATATGGGAGTTTGAAGTTAAGGAATGGTTAAGAAACAATCAAAATTTTCGCAAGTCTGATTCCCGAAACCAATAACTACTATGGCCTAGGGGAAAAGTACACACACCATTGTAATCGGGCGAGTTTCTGCTTTCAGATGCAACAAGAATTTCTCGAGTTCGTCAATTCGTTCGCGAGATATGGGAGTTTGAAGTTAAGAAATGGTTGAGCAACCATCAAAATTTTCGCAAGTCTGATTCCCGAAACCAATAACTACTATGGCCTAGGGGAAAAGTACACACACCATTGTAATCGGGCGAGTTTCTGCTTTCAGATGCAACAAGAATTTCTCGAGTTCGTCAATTCGTTCGCGAGATATGGGAGTTTGAAGTTAAGAAATGGTTGAGCAACCATCAAAATTTTCGCAAGTCTGATTCCCGAAACCAATAACTACTATGGCCTAGGGGAAAAGTACACACACCATTGTAATCGGGCGAGTTTCTACTTTCAGATGCAACAGGAATTTCTCGAGTTCGTCAATCCGTTCGCGTGATATGGGAGTTTGAAGTAAAGTAATGGTTGAGAAACCATCAAAATTTTCGCAAGTCTGATACTCGAAACCAATAACTACTATGGCCTAGGGCAAAAATACACATACCGTTGTAATCGGGCGAGTTTCTGCTTTCAGACGCAGCAGGAATTTCTCGAGTTCGTCAATTCGTTCGCGAGATGTGGGAGTTTGAATTTAAGGAATGGTTGAGAAACCATCAAAATTTTCCCAACTCTGATTCCCGAAACCAATAACTACGAAGGCCTAGTGGAAAAGTACACGTACCGTTGAAATCGTGCGAGTTTCTGCTTTCACATGCAATAAGAATTTCTCGTGTTCGTTAATCCATTCGCGAGATATGGGAGTTTGAAGTTAAGGAATGGTTAAGAAACAATCAAAATTTTCGCAAGTCTGATTCCCGAAACCAATAACTACTATGGCCTAGGGGAAAAGTACACACACCATTGTAATCGGGCGAGTTTCTGCTTTCAGATGCAACAAGAATTTCTCGAGTTCGTCAATTCGTTCGCGAGATATGGGAGTTTGAAGTTAAGAAATGGTTGAGCAACCATCAAAATTTTCGCAAGTCTGATTCCCGAAACCAATAACTACTATGGCCTAGGGGAAAAGTACACACACCATTGTAATCGGGCGAGTTTCTGCTTTCAGATGCAACAAGAATTTCTCGAGTTCGTCAATTCGTTCGCGAGATATGGGAGTTTGAAGTTAAGGAATGGTTGAACAACCATCAAAATTTTCGCAAGTCTGATTCCCGAAACCAATAACTACGAAGACCTAGGGGAAAAATACACATACCGTTGTAATCGGGCGAGTTTCTACTTTTAGATGCAACAGGAATTTCTCGAGTTCGTCAATCCGTTCGCGATATATGGGAGTTTGAAGTTAAGGAATGGTTGAGAAACCATCAAAATATTCGCAACTCTGATTCCCGAAATCAATAACTACAAAGGCCCAGGGGAAAAGTACACGTACCGTTGAAAGCGGGCGAGTTTCTGCTTTCACATGCAATAGGAATTTCTCGTGTTCGTCAATCCGTTCGCGAGATATGGGAGTTTGAAGTTAAGGAACGTTTGAGAAACCATCAAAATTTTCGCAAGTCTGATACTCAAAACCAATAACTACGAAGGCCTAGTGGAAAAGTACACGTACCGTTGAAATCGGGCGAGTTTCTGCTTCCACATGCAATAAGAATTTCTCGTGTTCGTCAATCCATTCGCGAGATATGGGAGTTTGAAGTTAAGGAATGGTTGAGAAACCATCAAAATTTTCGCAAGTCTGATTCCCGAAACCAATAACTACTATGGCCTAGGGGAAAAGTACACACACCATTGTAATCGGGCGAGTTTCTGCTTTCAGATGCAACAAGAATTTCTCGAGTTCGTCAATTCGTTCGCGAGATATGGGAGTTTGAAGTTAAGAAATGGTTGAGCAACCATCAAAATTTTCGCAAGTCTGATTCCCGAAACCAATAACTACTATGGCCTAGGGGAAAAGTACACACACCATTGCAATCGGGCGAGTTTCTGCTTTCAGATGCAACAAGAATTTCTCGAGTTCGTCAATTCGTTCACGAGATATGGGAGTTTGAAGTTAAGGAATGGTTGAACAACCATCAAAATTTTCGCAAGTCTGATTCCCGACACCAATAACTACGAAGGCCTAGGGGAAAAATACACATACCGTTGTAATCGGGCGAATTTCTACTTTCAGATGCAACAGGAATTTCTCGAGTTAGTCAATCCGTTCGCGAGATATGGGAGTTTGAAATTAAGGAATGGTTGAGAAATCATCAAAATTTTCGCTGGTCTGATACTCGAGACCAATAACTGGAATGGCCTAGGGGAAAAGTACACACACCATTGTAATCGGGCGAGTTTCTGCTTTCAGATGCAACAAGAATTTCTCGAGTTCGTCAATTCGTTCGCGAGATATGGGAGTTTGAAGTTAAGGAATGGTTGAACAAGCATCAAAATTTTCGCAAGTCTGATTCCCGAAACCAATAACTACGAAGGCCTAGGGGAAAAATACACATACCGTTGTATTCGGGCGAGTTTCTACTTTCAGATGCAACAGGAATTTCTCGAGTTCGTCAATCCGTTCGCGAGATATGGGAGTTTGAAGTTAAGGAATGGTTGAGAAACCATCAAAATATTCGCAACTCTGATTCCCGAAACCAATAACTACAAAGGCCCAGGGGAAAAGTACACGTACCGTTGAAATCGGGCGAGTTTCTGCTTTCACATGCAATAGGAATTTCTCGTGTTCGTCAATCCGTTCGCGAGATATGGGAGTTTGAAGTTAAGGAACGTTTGAGAAACCATCAAAATTTTCGCAAGTCTGATACTCGAAACCAATAACTACGAAGGCCTAGTGGAAAAGTACACGTACCGTTGAAATCGGGCGAGTTTCTGCTTTCACATGCAATAAGAATTTCTCGTGTTCGTCAATCCATTCGCGAGATATGGGAGTTTGAAGTTAAGAAATGGTTGAGCAAACATCAAAATTTTCGCAAGTCTGATTCCCGAAACCAATAACTACGAAGGCCTAGGGGAAAAATACACATACCGTTGTAATCGGGCGAGTTTCTACTTTCAGATGCAACAGGAATTTCTCGAGTTCGTCAATCCGTTCGCGAGATATGGGAGTTTGAAATTAAGGAATGGTTGAGAAATCATCAAAATTTTCGCTGGTCGGATACTCGAGACCAATAACTGGAATGGCCTAGGGGAAAAGTACACACACCATTGTAATCGGGCGAGTTTCTGCTTTCAGATGCAACAAGAATTTCTCGAGTTCGTCAATTCGTTCGCGAGATATGGGAGTTTGAAGTTAAGAAATGGTTGAGCAACCATCAAAATTTTCGCAAGTCTGATTCCCGAAACCAATAACTACTATGGCCTAGGGGAAAAGTACACACACCATTGCAATCGGGCGAGTTTCTACTTTCAGATGCAACAGGAATTTCTCGAGTTCTCAATCCGTTCGCGAGATATGGGAGTTTGAAGTTATGGAACGGTTGAGAATCCATCAAAATTTTCGCTGGTCTGATACTCGAAACCAATAACTGGAATGGCCTAGGGGAAAAGTACACACACCATTGTATTCGGGCGAGTTTCTACTTTCAGATGCAACAGGAATTTCTCGAGTTCTCAATCCGTTCGCGAGATATGGGAGTTTGAAGTTATGGAACGGTTGAGAATCCATCAAAATTTTCGCAAGTCTGATTCCCGAAACCAATAGCTACTATGGCCTAGGGGAAATGTACACACACCATTGGAATCGGGCGAGTTTCTACTTTCAGATGAGACAGGAATTTCTCGAGTTCGTCAATCAGTTCGCGAGATATGGGAGTTTGAAGTTAAGGAACGCTTGAGGAGCCATCAAAATTTTCGCAAGTCAGATACTCGAAACCAATAACTACTATAGCCTAGGGGAAAAGTACACACACCATTGTAATCGAGCGAGTTTCTGCTTCAGATGCAATAGGAATTTCTCGAATTCGTCAATCCGTTCGCGAGATATGGGAGTTTGATGTTAAGGAATGGTTGAGAAACCACCAAAATTTTCGCAAGTCTGATACTCAAAACCAATAGCTACTATGGCCTAGGGCAAAAATACACACACTGCTGTAATCGGGCGAGTTTCTGCTTTCCGATGCAATAGGAATTTCTCGAGTTCTCAATCCGTTCGCGAGATATGGGAGTTTGAAGTTATGGAACGGTTGAGAATCCATCAAAATTTTCGCTGGTCTGATACTCGAAACCAATAACTGGAATGGCCTAGGGGAAAAGTACACACACCATTGTATTCGGGCGAGTTTCTACTTTCAGATGCAACAGGAATTTCTCGAGTTCTCAATCCGTTCGCGAGATATGGGAGTTTGAAGTTATGGAACGGTTGAGAATCCATCAAAATTTTCGCAAGTCTGATTCCCGAAACCAATAACTACTATGGCCTAGGGGAAAAGTACACATACCGTTGTAATCGGGCAAGTTTCTACTTTCAGATGCAACAGGAACTTCTCGAGTTCGTCAATCCGTTCGCGAGATATGGGAGTTTGAAGTTAAGGAATGGTTGAGAAACCATCAAAATTTTCGCAAGTCTGATTCCCGAAACCAATAACTACTATGGCCTAGGGGAAAAGTACACATACCGTTGTAATCGGGCGAGTTTCTACTTTCAGATGAGACAGGAATTTCTCGAGTTCGTCAATCCGTTCGCGAGATATGGGAGTTTGAAGTTAAGGAACGCTTGAGGAGCCATCAAAATATTCGCAAGTCAGATACTCGAAACCAATAACTACTATGGCCTAGGGGCAAAGTACACACACCATTGTAATCGAGCGAGTTTCTACTTTCAGATGCAACAGGAATTTCTCGACTTCGTCAATCCGTTCGCGAGATATGGGAGTTTGAAGTTAAGGAATGGTTGAGAAACCACAAAAATTTTCGCTGATCTGATACTCGAAACAAATAACTACTATGGCCTAGGGCAAAAATACACACACCGCTGTAATCGGGCGAGTTTCTGCTTTCCGATGCAATAGCAATTTCTCGTGTTCGTCAATCTGTTCGCGAGGTATGGGAGTTTGAAGTTAAGAAATGGTTGAGAAACCATCAAAATTTTCGTAAGTTTGATACCCGAAACCAATAACTACAAAGGGCGACGGGAAAAAATACACATACCGTTGTAATCGGGCGAGTTTCTGCTTTCAGATGCAATAGGAATTTCTCGAGTTCGTCAATCCGTTCGCGTGTTATGGGAGTTTGAAGTTAAGGAATGGTTGAGAAACCATCAAAATTTTCGCTGGTCTGATACTCGAAACCAATAACTGGAATGGTCTAGGAGAAAAGTACACACACCATTGTAATGGGGCGAGTTTCTACTTTCAGATGCAATAGGAATTTCTCGAGTTTGTCAATCCGTTCGCGAGATATGGGAGTTCGAAGTTAAGGAATGGTTGAGAAACCATCAAAATTTTCGCAAGTCTGATGCCCGAAACCAATAACTGCAAAGGCCTAGGGGAAAAATACACATACCATTGTAATGGGTCGAGTTTCTACTTTCAGATGCAACAGGAATATTTCGAGTTCGTCAATCCGTTCGCGAGATATGGGAGTTTGAAGCTAAGGAATGGTTGAGAAACCATTAAAATTTTCGCAAGTCTGATACTCGAAACCATAAACTACTATGGCCTAGGGCAAAAATACACATACCGTTGCAATCGTGCGAGTTTCTACTTTCAGATGCAACAGGAATTTCTCGAGTTCGTCAATCCGTTCGCGAGGTATGTGAGTTTGAAGTTAAGAAATGGTTGAGAAACCATCAAAATTTTCGTAAGTTTGATACCCGAAACCAATAACTACAAAGGGCGACGGGAAAAAATACACATACCGTTGTAATCGGGGCGAGTTTCTGCTTTCAGATGCAATAGGAATTTCTCGAGTTCGTCAATCCGTTCGCGAGATATGGGAGTTTGAAGTTAAGGAATGGTTGAGAAACCACCAAAATTTTGCAAGTCTGATTCCCGAAACCAATAACTACAAAGGCCTAGGGGAAAAATACACATACCGTTGTAATCGGGCGAGTTTCTACTTTCAGATGCAACAGGAATTTCTCGAGTTCATCATTCCGTTCGCGAGATATGGGAGTTTGAAATTAAGGAATGGTTGAGAAACCACCAAAATTTTCGCTGATTTGATACTCGAAACCAATAACGGAATGGCCTAGGGGAAAAGTACACATACCGTTGAAATCGGGCGAGTTTCTGCTTTCAGATGCAATAGGAATTTCTCGAGTTCGTCAATCCGTTCGCGAGATATGGGAGTTTGATGTTATGGAATGGTTGAGAAACCATCAAAATTTCGCACCTCTGATTCCCGAAACCAATAACTACAAAGGCCTAGGGGAAAAGTACACATACCGTTGAAATCGGGCGAGTTTCTGCTTTCAGATGCAATAGGAATTTCTCGTGTTCGTCAATCCGTTCGCGAGGTATGTGAGTTTGAAGTTAAGGAATGGTTGAGAAACCATCAAAATTTTCGCATGTCTGATACTCGAAACCAATAAATACAATGGCCTAGGGGAAAAATACACATACCGTTGTAATCCCGCGAGTTTCTACTTTCAGATGAGACAGGAATTTCTCGAGTTCGTCAATCCCTTCGCGAGATATGGGAGTTTGAAGTTAAGGAACGCTTGAGGAGCCATCAAAATTTTCGCAAGTCAGATACTCGAAACCAATAACTACTATGGCCTAGGGGCAAAGTACACACACCATTGTAATCGAGCGAGTTTCTACTTTCAGATGCAACAGGAATTTCTCGACTTCGTCAATCCTTTCGCGAGATATGGAAGTTTGAAGTTAAGGAATGGTTGAGAAACCACAAAAATTTTCGCTGATCTGATACTCGAAACAAATAACTGGAATGGCCTAAGGGAAAAGTACACATACCGTTGAAATCGGGCAAGTTTCTGCTTTCCGATGCAATAGGAATTTCTCGTGTTCGTCAAACCGTTCGCGAGATATGGGAGTTTGAAGTTAAGGAATGGTTGAGAAACCACCAAAATTTTCGCAAGTCTGATACTCAAAACCAATAACTACTATGGCCTAGGGCAAAAATACACAAACCGCTGTAATCGGGCGAGTTTCTGCTTTCCGATGCAATAGGAATTTCTCGTGTTCGTCAGTCTGTTCGCGCGGTATGGGAGTTTGAAGTTAAGGAATGGTTGAGAAACCATCAAAATTTTCGTAAGTTTGATACCCGAAACCAATAACTACAAAGGGCGACGGGAAAAAATACACATACCGTTGTAATCGGGCGAGTTTCTGCTTTCAGATGCAATAGGAATTTCTCGAGTTCGTCAATCCGTTCGCGTGTTATGGGAGTTTGAAGTTAAGGAATGGTTGAGAAACCATCAAAATTTTCGCTGGTCTGATACTCGAAACCAATAACTGGAATGGTATAGGAGAAAAGTACACACACCATTGTAATGGGGCGAGTTTCTACTTTCAGATGCAATAGGAATTTCTCGAGTTTGTCAATCCGTTCGCAAGATATGGGAGTTAGAATTAAGGAATGGTTGAGAAACCATCAAAATTTTCGCAAGTCTGATTCCCGAAACCAATAACTGCAAAGGCCTAGGGGAAAAATACACATACCATTGTAATGGGTCGAGTTTCTACTTTCAGATGCAACAGGAATATTTCGAGTTCGTCAATCCGTTCGCGAGATATGGGAGTTTGAAGTTAAGGAATGGTTGAGAAACCATTAAAATTTTCGCAAGTCTGATACTCGAAACCATAAACTACTCTGGCCTAGGGCAAAAATACACATACCGTTGCAATCGTGCGAGTTTCTACTTTCAGATGCAACAGGAATTTCTCGAGTTCGTCAATCCGTTCGCGAGATATGGGCGTTTGAAGTTAAGGAATGGTTGAGAAACCACCAAAATTTTCGCTGAATTGATACTCGAAACCAATAACTGGAATGGCCTAGGGGAAAAGTACACATACCGTTGAAATCGGGCGAGTTTCTGCTTTCAGATGCAATAGGAATTTCTCGTGTTCGTCAATCCGTTCGCGAGGTATGTGAGTTTGATGTTAAGGAATGGTTGAGAAACCATAAAAATTTTCGCATGTCTGATACTCGAAACCAATAAATACAATGGCCTAGGGGAAAAATACACATACCGTTGTAATCCGGCGAGTTTCTACTTTCAGATGAGACAGGAATTTCTCGAGTTCGTCAATCAGTTCGCGAGATATGGGAGTTTGAAGTTAAGGAACGCTTGAGGAGCCATCAAAATTTTCGCAAGTCAGATACTCGAAACCAATAACTACTATGGCCTAGGGGAAAAGTACACATACCATTGTAATCGAGCGAGTTTCTACTTTCAGATGCAACAGGAATTTCTCGACTTCGTCAATCCGTTCGCGAGATATGGGAGTTTGAAGTTAAGGAATGGTTGAGAAACCATTAAAATTTTCGCAAGTCTGATACTCGAAACCATAAACTACTCTGGCCTAGGGCAAAAATACACATACCGTTGCAATCGTGCGAGTTTCTACTTTCAGATGCAACAGGAATTTCTCGAGTTCGTCAATCCGTTCGCGAGATATGGGCGTTTGAAGTTAAGGAATGGTTGAGAAACCACCAAAATTTTCGCTGAATTGATACTCGAAACCAATAACTGGAATGGCCTAGGGGAAAAGTACACATACCGTTGAAATCGGGCGAGTTTCTGCTTTCAGATGCAATAGGAATTTCTCGTGTTCGTCAATCCGTTCGCGAGGTATGTGAGTTTGATGTTAAGGAATGGTTGAGAAACCATAAAAATTTTCGCATGTCTGATACTCGAAACCAATAAATACAATGGCCTAGGGGAAAAATACACATACCGTTGTAATCCGGCGAGTTTCTACTTTCAGATGAGACAGGAATTTCTCGAGTTCGTCAATCAGTTCGCGAGATATGGGAGTTTGAAGTTAAGGAACGCTTGAGGAGCCATCAAAATTTTCGCAAGTCAGATACTCGAAACCAATAACTACTATGGCCTAGGGGAAAAGTACACATACCATTGTAATCGAGCGAGTTTCTACTTTCAGATGCAACAGGAATTTCTCGACTTCGTCAATCCGTTCGCGAGATATGGGAGTTTGAAGTTAAGGAATGGTTGAGAAACCACAAAAATTTCGCTGATCTGATACTCGAAACAAATAACTGGAATGGCCTAGGGGAAAAGTACACATACCGATGAAATCGGGCGAGTTTCTGCTTTCCGATGCAATAGGAATTTCTCGTGTTCGTCAATCCGTTCGCGAGATATGGGAGTTTGAAGTTAAGGAATGGTTGAGAAACCATCAAAATTTTCGTAAGTTTGATACCCGAAACCAATAACTACAAAGGGCGACGGGAAAAAATACACATACCGTTGTAATCGGGCGAGTTTCTACTTTCAGATGCAACAGGAATTTCTCGAGTTCGTCAATCCGTTCGCGAGATATGGGAGTTTGAAGTTAAGGAATGGTTGAGAAACCACCAAAATTTTCGCCGATTTGATACTCGAAACCAATAACTGGAATGGCCTAGGGGAAAAGTAAACATACCGTTGAAATCGGGCTAGTTTCTGCTTTCAGATGCAATAGGAATTTCTCGAATTCGTCAATCCGTTCGCGAGATATGGGAGTTTGATGTTAAGGAATGGTTGAGAAACCACCAAAATTTTCGCAAGTCTGATACTCAAAACCAATAGCTACTATTGCCTAGGGGCAAAGTACACACACCATTGTAATCGAGCGAGTTTCTACTTTCAGATGCAACAGGAATTTCTCGACTTCGTCAATCCGTTCGCGAGATATGGGAGTTTGAAGTTAAGGAATGGTTGAGAAACCACCAAAATTTTCGCTGAATTGATACTCGAAACCAATAACTGGAATGGCCTAGGGGAAAAGTACACATACCGTTGAAATCGGGGCGAGTTTCTGCTTTCAGATGCAATAGGAATTTCTCGTGTTCGTCAATCCGTTCGCGAGGTATGTGAGTTTGAAGTTAAGGAATGGTTGAGAAACCATCAAAATTTTCGCATGTCTGATACTCGAAACCATAAATACAATGGCCTAGGGGAAAAATACACATACCGTTGTAATCCGGCGAGTTTCTACTTTCAGATGAGACAGGAATTTCTCGAGTTCGTCAATCCGTTCGCGAGATATGGGAGTTTGAAGTTAAGGAACGCTTGAGGAGCCATCAAAATTTTCGCAAGTCAGATACTCGAAACCAATAACTACTATGGCCTAGGGGCAAAGTACACACACCATTGTAATCGAGCGAGTTTCTACTTTCAGATGCAACAGGAATTTCTCGACTTCGTCAATCCGTTCGCGAGATATGGGAGTTTGAAGTTAAGGAATGGTTGAGAAACCACAAAAATTTTCGCTGATCTGATACTCGAAACAAATAACTGGAATGGCCTAAGGGGAAAAGTACACATACCGTTGAAATCGGGCAAGTTTCTGCTTTCCGATGCAATAGGAATTTCTCGTGTTCGTCAAACCGTTCGCGAGATATGGGAGTTTGAAGTTAAGGAATGGTTGAGAAACCACCAAAATTTTCGCAAGTCTGATACTCAAAACCAATAACTACTATGGCCTAGGGCAAAAATACACACACCGCTGTAATCGGGCGAGTTTCTGCTTTCCGATGCAATAGGAATTTCTCGTGTTCGTCAGTCTGTTCGCGCGGTATGGGAGTTTGAAGTTAAGGAATGGTTGAGAAACCATCAAAATTTTCGTAAGTTTGATACCCGAAACCAATAACTACAAAGGGCGACGGGAAAAATACACATACCGTTGTAATCGGGCGAGTTTCTGCTTTCAGATGCAATAGGAATTTCTCGAGTTCGTCAATCCGTTCGCGTGTTATGGGAGTTTGAAGTTAAGGAATGGTTGAGAAACCATCAAAATTTTCGCTGGTCTGATACTCGAAACCAATAACTGGAATGGTCTAGGAGAAAAGTACACACACCATTGTAATGGGGCGAGTTTCTACTTTCAGATGCAATAGGAATTTCTCGAGTTTGTCAATCCGTTCGCAAGATATGGGAGTTAGAAATTAAGGAATGGTTGAGAAACCATCAAAATTTTCGCAAGTCTGATTCCCGAAACCAATAACTGCAAAGGCCTAGGGGAAAAATACACATACCATTGTAATGGGTCGAGTTTCTACTTTCAGATGCAACAGGAATATTTCGAGTTCGTCAATCCGTTCGCGAGATATGGGAGTTTGAAGTTAAGGAATGGTTGAGAAACCATTAAAATTTTCGCAAGTCTGATAGTCGAAACCATAAACTACTCTGGCCTAGGGCAAAAATACACATACCGTTGCAATCGTGCGAGTTTCTACTTTCAGATGCAACAGGAATTTCTCGAGTTCGTCAATCCGTTCGCGAGATATGGGCGTTTGAAGTTAAGGAATGGTTGAGAAACCACCAAAATTTTCGCTGAATTGATACTCGAAACCAATAACTGGAATGGCCTAGGGGAAAAGTACACATACCGTTGAAATCGGGCGAGTTTCTGCTTTCAGATGCAATAGGAATTTCTCGTGTTCGTCAATCCGTTCGCGAGGTATGTGAGTTTGATGTTAAGGAATGGTTGAGAAACCATAAAAATTTTCGCATGTCTGATACTCGAAACCAATAAATACAATGGCCTAGGGGAAAAATACACATACCGTTGTAATCCGGCGAGTTTCTACTTTCAGATGAGACAGGAATTTCTCGAGTTCGTCAATCAGTTCGCGAGATATGGGAGTTTGAAGTTAAGGAACGCTTGAGGAGCCATCAAAATTTTCGCAAGTCAGATACTCGAAACCAATAACTACTATGGCCTAGGGGAAAAGTACACATACCATTGTAATCGAGCGAGTTTCTACTTTCAGATGCAACAGGAATTTCTCGACTTCGTCAATCCGTTCGCGAGATATGGGAGTTTGAAGTTAAGGAATGGTTGAGAAACCACAAAAATTTTCGCTGATCTGATACTCGAAACAAATAACTGGAATGGCCTAGGGGAAAAGTACACATACCGATGAAATCGGGCGAGTTTCTGCTTTCCGATGCAATAGGAATTTCTCGTGTTCGTCAATCCGTTCGCGAGATATGGGAGTTTGAAGTTAAGGAATGGTTGTGAAACCATCAAAATTTTCGTAAGTTTGATACCCGAAACCAATAACTACAATGGGCGACGGGAAAAAATACACATACCGTTGTAATCGGGCGAGTTTCTACTTTCAGATGCAACAGGAATTTCTCGAGTTCGTCAATCCGTTCGCGAGATATGGGAGTTTGAAGTTAAGGAATGGTTGAGAAACCCCCAAAATTTTCGCCGATTTGATACTCGAAACCAATAACTGGAATGGCCTAGGGGAAAAGTACACATACCGTTGAAATCGGGCTAGTTTCTGCTTTCAGATGCAATAGGAATTTCTCGAATTCGTCAATCCGTTCGCGAGATATGGGAGTTTGATGTTAAGGAATGGTTGAGAAACCACCAAAATTTTCGCAAGTCTGATACTCAAAACCAATAGCTACTATGGTCTAGGGGCAAAGTACACACACCATTGTAATCGAGCGAGTTTCTACTTTCAGATGCAACAGGAATTTCTCGACTTCGTCAATCCGTTCGCGAGATATGGGAGTTTGAAGTTAAGGAATGGTTGAGAAACCACAAAAATTTTCGCTGATCTGATACTCGAAACAAATAACTGGAATGGCCTAAGGGAAAAGTACACATACCGTTGAAATCGGGCAAGTTTCTGCTTTCCGATGCAATAGGAATTTCTCGTGATCGTCAATCCGTTCGCGAGATATGGGAGTTTGAGGTTAAGGAATGGTTGAGAAACCACCAAAATTTTCGCAAGTCTGATACTCAAAACAAGTAACCACTATGGCCTAGTGCAAAAATACACACACCGCTGTAATCGGGCGAGCTTCTGCTTTCCGATGCAATAGGAATTTCTCGTGTTCGTCAATCTGTTCGCGAGGTATGGGAGTTTGAAGTTAAGGAATGGTTGAGAAACCATGAAAATTTTCGTAAGTTTGATACCCGAAACCAATAACTACAAAGGGCGACGGGAAAAAATACACATACCGTTGTAATCGGGCGAGTTTCTGCTTTCAGATGCAATAGGAATTTCTCGAGTTTGTCAATCCGTTCGCGAGATATGGGAGTTCGAAGTTAAGGAATGGTTGAGAAACCATCAAAATTTTCGCAAGTCTGATTCCCGAAACCAATAACTGCAAAGGCCTAGGGGAAAAATACACATACCATTGTAATGGGTCGAGTTTCTACTTTCAGATGCAACAGGAATATTTCGAGTTCGTCAATCCGTTCGCGAGATATGGGAGTTTGAAGCTAAGGAATGGTTGAGAAACCATTAAAATTTTCGCAAGTCTGATACTCGAAACCATAAACTACTATGGCCTAGGGCAAAAATACACATACCGTTGCAATCGTGCGAGTTTCTACTTTCAGATGCAACAGGAATTTCTCGAGTTCGTCAATCCGTTCGCGAGATATGGGAGTTTGAAGTTAAGGAATGGTTGAGAAACCACCAAAATTTTCGCTGAATTGATACTCGAAACCAATAACTGGAATGGCCTAGGGGAAAAGTACACATACCGTTGAAATCGGGCGAGTTTCTGCTTTCAGATGCAATAGGAATTTCTCGTGTTCGTCAATCCGTTCGCGAGGTATGTGAGTTTGAAGTTAAGGAATGGTTGAGAAACCATCAAAATTTTCGCATGTCTGATACTCGAAACCAATAAATACAATGGCCTAGGGGAAAAATACACATACCGTTGTAATCCGGCGAGTTTCTACTTTCAGATGAGACAGGAATTTCTCGAGTTCGTCAATCCGTTCGCGAGATATGGGAGTTTGAAGTTAAGGAACGCTTGAGGAGCCATCAAAATTTTCGCAAGTCAGATACTCGAAACCAATAACTACTATGGCCTAGGGGCAAAGTACACACACCATTGTAATCGAGCGAGTTTCTACTTTCAGATGCAACAGGAATTTCTCGACTTCGTCAATCCGTTCGCGAGATATGGGAGTTTGAAGTTAAGGAATGGTTGAGAAACCACAAAAATTTTCGCTGATCTGATACTCGAAACAAATAACTGGAATGGCCTAAGGGAAAAGTACACATACCGTTGAAATCGGGCAAGTTTCTGCTTTCCGATGCAATAGGAATTTCTCGTGTTCGTCAAACCGTTCGCGAGATATGGGAGTTTGAAGTTAAGGAATGGTTGAGAAACCACCAA
The DNA here is from genome assembly GCF_051014685.1 of Ptiloglossa arizonensis. NCBI lineage: Eukaryota > Metazoa > Arthropoda > Insecta > Hymenoptera > Colletidae > Ptiloglossa > Ptiloglossa arizonensis. Next base: position 118,698 of record NW_027479243.1, on the reverse strand, counting down.
AATTTTCGCAAGTCTGATACTCAAAACCAATAACTACTATGGCCTAGGGCAAAAATACACACACCGCTGTAATCGGGCGAGTTTCTGCTTTCCGATGCAATAGGAATTTCTCGTGTTCGTCAGTCTGTTCGCGCGGTATGGGAGTTTGAAGTTAAGGAATGGTTGAGAAACCATCAAAATTTTCGTAAGTTTGATACCCGAAACCAATAACTACAAAGGGCGACGGGAAAAAATACACATACCGTTGTAATCGGGCGAGTTTCTGCTTTCAGATGCAATAGGAATTTCTCGAGTTCGTCAATCCGTTCGCGAGATATGGTAGTTTGAAGTTAAGGAATGGTTGGGAAACCATCAAAATTTTCGCACGTCTGATACTCGAGACCAATAACTACTATGGCCTAGGGCAAAAATACACATACCGTTGCAATCGTGCGAGTTTCTACTTTCAGATGCAACAGGAGTTTCTCGAGTTCGTCAATCCGTTCGCGAGATATGGGAGTTTGAAGTTAAGGAATGGTTGAGAAACCACCAAAATTTTCGCTGATTTGATACTCGAAACCAATAACTGGAATGGCCTAGGGTAAAAGTACACATACCGTTGAAATCGGGCGAGTTTCTGCTTTCAGATGCAATAGGAATTTCTCGAGTGCGTCAATCCGTTCGCGAGATATGGGAGTTTGATGTTAAGGAATGGTTGAGAAACCATCAAAATTTTCGCACCTCTGATTCCCGCAACCAATAACTACAATGGCCTAGGGGAAAAATACACATACCGCTGTAATCCGGCGAGTATCTACTTTCAGATGAAACAGGAATTTCTCGAGTTCGTCAATCCGTTCGCGAGATATGGGAGTTTGAAGTTAAGGAACGCTTGAGAAGCCATCAAAATTTTCGCAAGTCAAATACTCGAAACCAATAACTACAATGGCCTAGGGGAAAAGTACACACACCATTGTAATCGAGCGAGTTTCTACTTTCAGATGCAACAGGAATTTCTCGACTTCGTCAATCCGTTCGCGAGATATGGGAGTTTGAAGTTAAGGAATGGTTGAGAAACCACAAAAATTTTCGCTGATCTGGTACTCGAAACAAATAACAGGACTGGCCTAAGGGAAAAGTACACATACCGTTAAAATCGGGCAAGTTTCTGCTTTCCGATGCAATAGGAATTTCTCGTGTTCGTCAACCCGTTCGCGAGATATGGGAGTTTGAAGTTAAGGAATGGTTGAGAAACCACAAAAATTTTCGCTGATCTGATACTCGAAACAAATAACTGGAATGGCCTAAGGGAAAAGTACACATACCGTTGAAATCGGGCAAGTTTCTGCTTTCCGATGCAATAGGAATTTCTCGTGTTCGTCAATCCGTTCGCGAGATATGGGAGTTTGAAGTTAAGGAATGGTTGAGAAACCACCAAAATTTTCGCAAGTCTGATACTCAAAACCAATAACTACTATGGCCTAGGGCAAAAATACACACACCGCTGTAATCGGGCGAGTTTCTGCTTTCCGATGCAATAGGAATTTCTCGTGTTCGTCAATCTGTTCGCGAGGTATGGGAGTTTGAAGTTAAGGAATGGTTGAGAAACCATCAAAATTTTCGCAACTCTGATTCCCGAAACCAATAACTACAAAGGCCTAGGTGAAAAGTACACATACCGTTAAAATCGGGCAAGTTTCTGCTTTCCGATGCAATAGGAATTTCTCGTGTTCCTCAATCCGTTCGCGAGATATGGGAGTTTGAAGTTAAGGAATGGTTGAGAAACCACCAAAATTTTCGCTGATTTGATACTCGAAACCAATAACTGGAATGGCCTACGGGAAAAGCACACATACCGTTGCAATCGTGCGAGTTTCTACTTTCAGATGCAACAGGAGTTTCTCGAGTTCGTCAATCCGTTCGCGAGATATGGGAGTTTGAAGTTAAGGAATGGTTGAGAAACCACCAAAATTTTCGATGATTTGATACTCGAAACCAATAACTGGAATGGCCTAGGGGAAAAGTACACATACCGTTGAAATCGGGCGAGTTTCTGCTTTCAGATGCAATAGGAATTTCTCGAGTTCGTCAATCCGTTAGCGAGATATGGGAGTTTGATGTTAAGGAATGGTTGAGAAACCATCAAAATTTTCGCACCTCTGATTCCCGCAACCAATAACTACAAAGGGCTAGGGGAAAAGTACACATACCGTTGAAATTGGGCGAGTTTCTGCTTTCAGATGCAATAGGAATTTCTCGTGTTCGTCAATCCGTTCGCGAGGTATGTGAGTTTGAAGTTAAGGAATGGTTGAGAAACCATCAAAATTATCGCATGTCTGATACTCGAAACCAATAAATACAATGGCCTAGGGGAAAAATACACATACCGTTGTAATCCGGCGAGTATCTACTTTCAGATGAAACAGGAATTTCTCGAGTTCGTCAATCCGTTCGCGAGATATGCGAGTTTGAAGTTAAGGAACGCTTGAGAAGCCATCAAAATTTTCGCAAGTCAGATACTCGAAACCAATAACTACTATGGCCTAGGGGGAAAGTACACATACCGTTGAAATCGGGCGAGTTTCTGCTTTCAGATGCAATAGGAATTTCTCGTGTTCGTCAATCCGTTCGCGAGATATGTGGGTTTGACGTTAAGGAATGGTTGAGAAACCATCAAAATTATCGCATGTCTGATACTCGAAACCAATAACGACAATGGCCTAGGGGAAAAATAAACATACCGTTGTAATCCGGCGAGTTTCTGCTTTTAGATGAAACAGGAATATTTCGAGTTCGTCAATCCGTTCGCGTGATATGGGAGTTTGAAGTTAAGGAATGGTTGAGAAACCATCAAAATTTTCGCTGGTCTGATACTCGAAACCAATAACTGGAATGGTCTAGGAGAAAAGTGCACACACCATTGTAATGGGGCGAGTTTCTACTTTCAGATATAACAGGAATATTTCGAGTTCGTCAATCCGTTCGCGAGATATGGGAGTTTGAAGTTAAGGAATGGTTGAGAATCCATCAAAATTTTCGCATGTCTGATACTCGAGACCAATAACTACTATAGCCTAGGGCAAAAATACACATACCCTTGTAATCGTGCGAGTTTCTACTTTCAGATGCAACAGAAATTTCTCGAGTTCGTCAATCCGTTCGCGAGATATGGGAGTTTGAAGTTAAGGAATGGTTGAGAAACCACCAAAATTTTCGCTGATTTGATACTCGAAACCAATAACTGGAACGGCCTAGGCGAAAAGTACACATACCGTTGAAATCGGGCAAGTTTCTGCTTTCCGATGCAATAGGAATTTCTCGTGTTCGTCAATCCGTTCGCGAGATATGGGAGTTTGAAGTTAAGGAATGGTTGAGAAACCACCAAAATTTTCGCAAGTCTGATACTCAAAACCAATAACTACTATGGCCTAGGGCAAAAATACACACACCGCTGTAATCGGGCGAGTTTCTGCTTTCCGATGCAATAGGAATTTCTCGTGTTCGTCAATCTGTTCGCGAGGTATGGGAGTTTGAAGTTAAGGAATGGTTGAGAAACCATCAAAATTTTCGCAACTCTGATTCCCGAAACCAATGACTACAAAGGCCTAGGTGAAAAGTACACATACCGTTAAAATCGGGCAAGTTTCTGCTTTCCGATGCAATAGGAATTTCTCGTGTTCCTCAATCCGTTCGCGAGATATGGGAGTTTGAAGTTAAGGAATGGTTGAGAAACCATCAAAATTATCGCATGTCTGATACTCGAAACCAATAACTGGAATGGTCTAGGAGAAAAGTACACACACCATTGTAATGGGGCGAGTTTCTACTTTCAGATGCAACAGGAATATTTCGAGTTCGTCAATCCGTTCGCGTGATATGGGAGTTTGAAGTTAAGGAATGGTTGAGAAACCATCAAAATTTTCGCATGTCTGATACTGGAAACCAATAACGACAATGGCCTAGGGGAAAAATAAACATACCGTTGTAATCCGGCGAGTTTCTGCTTTTAGATGAAACAGGAATTTCTCGAGTTCGTCAATCCGTTAGCGAGATATGGGTGTTTGATGTTAAGGAATGGTTGAGAAACCATCAAAATTTTCGCAACTCTGATTCCCGCAACCAATAACTACAAAGGCCTAGGGGAAAAGTACACATACCGTTGAAATTGGGCGAGTTTCTGCTTTCAGATGCAATAGGAATTTCTCGTGTTCGTCAATCCGTTCGCGAGGTTTGTGAGTTTGAAGTTAAGGAATGGTTGAGAAACCATCAAAATTTTCGCAACTCTGATTCCCGAAACCAATAACTACAAAGGCCTAGGTGAAAAGTACACATACCGTTGAAATCGGGCGTGTTTCTGCTTTCAGATGCAATAGGAATTTCTCGTGTTCCTCAATCCGTTCGCGAGATATGGGAGTTTGAAGTTAAGGAATGGTTGAGAAACCATCAAAATTTTCGCATGTCTGATACTCGAGACCAATAACTACTATAGCCTAGGGCAAAAATACACATACCCTTGTAATCGGACGAGTTTCTGCATTCAGATGCAATAGGAATTTCTCGAGTTCGTCAATCCGTTCGCGTGATATGGGAGTTTGAAGTTAAGGAATGGTTGAGAAACCATCAAAATTTTCGCTGGTCTGATACTCGAAACCAATAACTGGAATGGTCTAGGAGAAAAGTACACACACCATTGTAATGGGGCGAGTTTCTACTTTCAGATGCAACAGGAATATTTCGAGTTCGTCAATCCGTTCGCGTGATATGGGAGTTTGAAGTTAAGGAATGGTTGAGAAACCATCAAAATTTTCGCTGGTCTGATACTCGAAACCAATAACTGGAATGGTCTAGGAGAAAAGTACACACACCATTGTAATGGGGCGAGTTTCTACTTTCAGATATAACAGGAATATTTCGAGTTCGTCAATCCGTTCGCGAGATATGGGAGTTTGAAGTTAAGGAATGGTTGAGAATCCATCAAAATTTTCGCATGTCTGATACTCGAGACCAATAACTACTATAGCCTAGGGCAAAAATACACATACCCTTGTAATCGTGCGAGTTTCTACTTTCAGATGCAACAGAAATTTCTCGAGTTCGTCAATCCGTTCGCGAGATATGGGAGTTTGAAGTTAAGGAATGGTTGAGAAACCACCAAAATTTTCGCTGATTTGATACTCGAAACCAATAACTGGAACGGCCTAGGCGAAAAGTACACATACCGTTGAAATCGGGCTAGTTTCTGCTTTCAGATGCAATAGGAATTTCTCGAATTCGTCAATCCGTTCGCGAGATATGGGAGTTTGATGTTAAGGAATGGTTGAGAAACCTTAAAAATTTTCGCAACTCTGATTCCCGAAACCAATAACTACAAAGGCCTAGGTGAAAAGTACACATACCGTTAAAATTGGGCGAGTTTCTGCTTTCAGATGCAATAGGAATTTCTCGTGTTCGTCAATCCGTTCGCGAGGTATGTGAGTTTGAAGCTAAGGAATGGTTGAGAAACCATCAAAATTTTCGCTTGTCTGATACTCGAAACCAATAAATACAATGGCCTAGGGGAAAAATACACATACCGCTGTAATCCGGCGAGTATCTACTTTCAGATGAAACAGGAATTTCTCGAGTTCGTCAATCCGTTCGCGAGATATGGGAGTTTGAAGTTAAGGAACGCTTGAGAAGCCATCAAAATTTTCGCAAGTCAGATACTCGAAACCAATAACTACTATGGCCTGGGGGAAAAGTACACACACCATTGTAATCGAGCGAGTTTCTACTTTCAGATGCAACAGGAATTTCTCGACTTCGTCAATCCGTTCGCGAGATATGGGAGTTTGAAGTTAAGGAATGGTTGAGAAACCACAAAAATTTTCGCTGATCTGATACTCGAAACAAATAACTGGAATGGCCTAAGGGAAAAGTACACATACCGTTGAAATCGGGCAAGTTTCTGCTTTCCGATGCAATAGGAATTTCTCGTGTTCGTCAATCCGTTCGCGAGATATGGGAGTTTGAAGTTAAGGAATGGTTGAGAAACCACAAAAATTTTCGCTGATTTGATACTCGAAACCAATAACTGGAATGGCCTAGGCGAAAAGTGCACATACCGTTGAAATCGGGCTAGTTTCTGCTTTCAGATGCAATAGGAATTTCTCGAATTCGTCAATCCGTTCGCGAGATATGGGAGTTGATGTTAAGGAATGGTTGAGAAACCATCAAAATTTCCGCAACTCTGATTCCCGAAACCAATAACTACAAAGGCCTAGGTGAAAAGTACACAAACCGTTGAAATCGGGCGTGTTTCCGCTTTCAGATGCAATAGGAATTTCTCGTGTTCGTCAATCCGTTCGCGAGATATGGTAGTTGAAGTTAAGGAATGGTTGGGAAACCATCAAAATTTTCGCACGTCTGATACTCGAGACCAATAACTACTATGGCCTAGGGCAAAAATACACATACCGTTGCAATCGTGCGAGTTTCTACTTTCAGGTGCAACAGGAGTTTCTCGAGTTCGTCAATCCGTTCGCGAGATATGGGAGTTTGAAGTTAAGGAATGGTTGAGAAACCACCAAAATTGTCGCTGATTTGATACTCGAAACCAATAACTGGAATGGCCTAGGGTAAAAGTACACATACCGTTGAAATCGGGCGAGTTTCTGCTTTCAGATGCAATAGGAATTTCTCGAGTGCGTCAATCCGTTCGCGAGATATGGGAGTTTGATGTTAAGGAATGGTTGAGAAACCATCAAAATTTTCGCACCTCTGATTCCCGCAACCAATAACTACAATGGCCTACGGGAAAAATACACATACCGCTGTAATCCGGCGAGTATCTACTTTCAGATGAAACAGGAATTTCTCGAGTTCGTCAATCCGTTCGCGAGATATGGGAGTTTGAAGTTAAGGAACGCTTGAGAAGCCATCAAAATTTTCGCAAGTCAGATACTCGAAACCAATAACTACAATGGCCTAGGGGAAAAGTACACACACCATTGTAATCGAGCGAGTTTCTACTTTCAGATGCAACAGGAATTTCTCGACTTCGTCAATCCGTTCGCGAGATATGGGAGTTTGAAGTTAAGGAATGGTTGAGAAACCACAAAAATTTTCGCTGATCTGGTACTCGAAACAAATAACAGGACTGGCCTAAGGGAAAAGTACACATACCGTTAAAATCGAGCAAGTTTCTGCTTTCCGATGCAATAGGAATTTCGCGTGTTCGTCAACCCGTTCGCGAGATATGGGAGTTTGAAGTTAAGGAATGGTTGAGAAACCACAAAAATTTTCGCTGATCTGATACTCGAAACAAATAACTGGAATGGCCTAAGGGAAAAGTACACATACCGTTGAAATCGGGCAAGTTTCTGCTTTCCGATGCAATAGGAATTTCTCGTGTTCGTCAATCCGTTCGCGAGATATGGGAGTTTGAAGTTAAGGAATGGTTGAGAAACCACCAAAATTTTCGCAAGTCTGATACTCAAAACCAATAACTACTATGGCCTAGGGCAAAAATACACACACCGCTGTAATCGGGCGAGTTTCTGCTTTCCGATGCAATAGGAATTTCTCGTGTTCGTCAATCTGTTCGCGAGGTATGGGAGTTTGAAGTTAAGGAATGGTTGAGAAACCATCAAAATTTTCGCAACTCTGATTCCCGAAACCAATAACTACAAAGGCCTAGGTGAAAAGTACACATACCGTTAAAATCGGGCAAGTTTCTGCTTTCCGATGCAATAGGAATTTCTCGTGTTCCTCAATCCGTTCGCGAGATATGGGAGTTTGAAGTTAAGGAATGGTTGAGAAACCATCAAAATTATCGCATGTCTGATACTCGAAACCAATAAATACAATGGCCTAGGGGAAAAATACACATACCGTTGTAATCCGGCGAGTATCTACTTTCAGATGAAACAGGAATTTCTCGAGTTCGTCAATCCGTTCGCGAGATATGCGAGTTTGAAGTTAAGGAACGCTTGAGAAGCCATCAAAATTTTCGCAAGTCAGATACTCGAAACCAATAACTACTATGGCCTAGGGGGAAAGTACACATACCGTTGAAATCGGGCGAGTTTCTGCTTTCAGATGCAATAGGAATTTCTCGTGTTCGTCAATCCGTTCGCGAGATATGTGGGTTTGACGTTAAGGAATGGTTGAGAAACCATCAAAATTATCGCATGTCTGATACTCGAAACCAATAACGACAATGGCCTAGGGGAAAAATAAACATACCGTTGTAATCCGGCGAGTTTCTGCTTTTAGATGAAACAGGAATATTTCGAGTTCGTCAATCCGTTCGCGTGATATGGGAGTTTGAAGTTAAGGAATGGTTGAGAAACCATCAAAATTTTCGCTGGTCTGATACTCGAAACCAATAACTGGAATGGTCTAGGAGAAAAGTACACACACCATTGTAATGGGGCGAGTTTCTACTTTCAGATATAACAGGAATATTTCGAGTTCGTCAATCCGTTCGCGAGATATGGGAGTTTGAAGTTAAGGAATGGTTGAGAATCCATCAAAATTTTCGCATGTCTGATACTCGAGACCAATAACTACTATAGCCTAGGGCAAAAATACACATACCCTTGTAATCGTGCGAGTTTCTACTTTCAGATGCAACAGAAATTTCTCGAGTTCGTCAATCCGTTCGCGAGATATGGGAGTTTGAAGTTAAGGAATGGTTGAGAAACCACCAAAATTTTCGCTGATTTGATACTCGAAACCAATAACTGGAACGGCCTAGGCGAAAAGTACACATACCGTTGAAATCGGGCAAGTTTCTGCTTTCCGATGCAATAGGAATTTCTCGTGTTCGTCAATCCGTTCGCGAGATATGGGAGTTTGAAGTTAAGGAATGGTTGAGAAACCACCAAAATTTTCGCAAGTCTGATACTCAAAACCAATAACTACTATGGCCTAGGGCAAAAATACACACACCGCTGTAATCGGGCGAGTTTCTGCTTTCCGATGCAATAGGAATTTCTCGTGTTCGTCAATCTGTTCGCGAGGTATGGGAGTTTGAAGTTAAGGAATGGTTGAGAAACCATCAAAATTTTCGCAACTCTGATTCCCGAAACCAATAACTACAAAGGCCTAGGTGAAAAGTACACATACCGTTAAAATCGGGCAAGTTTCTGCTTTCCGATGCAATAGGAATTTCTCGTGTTCCTCAATCCGTTCGCGAGATATGGGAGTTTGAAGTTAAGGAATGGTTGAGAAACCATCAAAATTATCGCATGTCTGATACTCGAAACCAATAACTGGAATGGTCTAGGAGAAAAGTACACACACCATTGTAATGGGGCGAGTTTCTACTTTCAGATGCAACAGGAATATTTCGAGTTCGTCAATCCGTTCGCGTGATATGGGAGTTTGAAGTTATGGAATGGTTGAGAAACCATCAAAATTTTCGCATGTCTGATACTGGAAACCAATAACGACAATGGCCTGGGGGAAAAATAAACATACCGTTGTAATCCGGCGAGTTTCTGCTTTTAGATGAAACAGGAATTTCTCGAGTTCGTCAATCCGTTAGCGAGATATGGGTGTTTGATGTTAAGGAATGGTTGAGAAACCATCAAAATTTTCGCAACTCTGATTCCCGCAACCAATAACTACAAAGGCCTAGGGGAAAAGTACACATACCGTTGAAATTGGGCGAGTTTCTGCTTTCAGATGCAATAGGAATTTCTCGTGTTCGTCAATCCGTTCGCGAGGTTTGTGAGTTTGAAGTTAAGGAATGGTTGAGAAACCATCAAAATTTTCGCAACTCTGATTCCCGAAACCAATAACTACAAAGGCCTAGGTGAAAAGTACACATACCGTTGAAATCGGGCGTGTTTCTGCTTTCAGATGCAATAGGAATTTCTCGTGTTCCTCAATCCGTTCGCGAGATATGGGAGTTTGAAGTTAAGGAATGGTTGAGAAACCATCAAAATTTTCGCATGTCTGATACTCGAGACCAATAACTACTATAGCCTAGGGCAAAAATACACATACCCTTGTAATCGGACGAGTTTCTGCTTTCAGATGCAATAGGAATTTCTCGAGTTCGTCAATCCGTTCGCGTGATATGGGAGTTTGAAGTTAAGGAATGGTTGAGAAACCATCAAAATTTTCGCTGGTCTGATACTCGAAACCAATAACTGGAATGGTCTAGGAGAAAAGTACACACACCATTGTAATGGGGCGAGTTTCTACTTTCAGATGCAACAGGAATATTTCGAGTTCGTCAATCCGTTCGCGTGATATGGGAGTTTGAAGTTAAGGAATGGTTGAGAAACCATCAAAATTTTCGCTGGTCTGATACTCGAAACCAATAACTGGAATGGTCTAGGAGAAAAGTACACACACCATTGTAATGGGGCGAGTTTCTACTTTCAGATATAACAGGAATATTTCGAGTTCGTCAATCCGTTCGCGAGATATGGGAGTTTGAAGTTAAGGAATGGTTGAGAATCCATCAAAATTTTCGCATGTCTGATACTCGAGACCAATAACTACTATAGCCTAGGGCAAAAATACACATACCCTTGTAATCGTGCGAGTTTCTACTTTCAGATGCAACAGAAATTTCTCGAGTTCGTCAATCCGTTCGCGAGATATGGGAGTTTGAAGTTAAGGAATGGTTGAGAAACCACCAAAATTTTCGCTGATTTGATACTCGAAACCAATAACTGGAACGGCCTAGGCGAAAAGTACACATACCGTTGAAATCGGGCTAGTTTCTGCTTTCAGATGCAATAGGAATTTCTCGAATTCGTCAATCCTTTCGCGAGATATGGGAGTTTGATGTTAAGGAATGGTTGAGAAACCTTAAAAATTTTCGCAACTCTGATTCCCGAAACCAATAACTACAAAGGCATAGGTGAAAAGTACACATACCGTTAAAATTGGGCGAGTTTCTGCTTTCAGATGCAATAGGAATTTCTCGTGTTCGTCAATCCGTTCGCGAGGTATGTGAGTTTGAAGTTAAGGAATGGTTGAGAAACCATCAAAATTTTCGCTTGTCTGATACTCGAAACCAATAAATACAATGGCCTAGGGGAAAAATACACATACCGCTGTAATCCGGCGAGTATCTACTTTCAGATGAAACAGGAATTTCTCGAGTTCGTCAATCCGTTCGCGAGATATGGGAGTTTGAAGTTAAGGAACGCTTGAGAAGCCATCAAAATTTTCGCAAGTCAGATACTCGAAACCAATAACTACTATGGCCTAGGGGAAAAGTACACACACCATTGTAATCGAGCGAGTTTCTACTTTCAGATGCAACAGGAATTTCTCGACTTCGTCAATCCGTTCGCGAGATATGGGAGTTTGAAGTTAAGGAATGGTTGAGAAACCACAAAAATTTTCGCTGATCTGATACTCGAAACAAATAACAGGACTGGCCTAAGGGAAAAGTACACATACCGTTAAAATCGGGCAAGTTTCTGCTTTCCGATGCAATAGGAATTTCTCGTGTTCGTCAATCCGTTCGCGAGATATGGGAGTTTGAAGTTAAGGAATGGTTGAGAAACCACAAAAATTTTCGCTGATTTGATACTCGAAACCAATAACTGGAATGGCCTAGGCGAAAAGTGCACATACCGTTGAAATCGGGCTAGTTTCTGCTTTCAGATGCAATAGGAATTTCTCGAATTCGTCAATCCGTTCGCGAGATATGGGAGTTTGATGTTAAGGAATGGTTGAGAAACCATCAAAATTTCCGCAACTCTGATTCCCGAAACCAATAACTACAAAGGCCTAGGTGAAAAGTACACAAACCGTTGAAATCGGGCGTGTTTCCGCTTTCAGATGCAATAGGAATTTCTCGTGTTCGTCAATCCGTTCGCGAGATATGGGAGTTTGATGTTAAGGAATGGTTGAGAAACCATCAAAATTTTCGCACCTCTGATTCCCGCAACCAATAACTACAATGGCCTAGGGGAAAAATACACATACCGCTGTAATCCGGCGAGTATCTACTTTCAGATGAAACAGGAATTTCTCGAGTTCGTCAATCCGTTCGCGAGATATGGGAGTTTGAAGTTAAGGAACGCTTGAGAAGCCATCAAAATTTTCGCAAGTCAGATACTCGAAACCAATAACTACAATGGCCTAGGGGAAAAGTACACACACCATTGTAATCGAGCGAGTTTCTACTTTCAGATGCAACAGGAATTTCTCGACTTCGTCAATCCGTTCGCGAGATATGGGAGTTTGAAGTTAAGGAATGGTTGAGAAACCACAAAAATTTTCGCTGATCTGGTACTCGAAACAAATAACAGGACTGGCCTAAGGGAAAAGTACACATACCGTTAAAATCGGGGAAGTTTCTGCTTTCCGATGCAATAGGAATTTCTCGTGTTCGTCAACCCGTTCGCGAGATATGGGAGTTTGAAGTTAAGGAATGGTTGAGAAACCACAAAAATTTTCGCTGATCTGATACTCGAAACAAATAACTGGAATGGCCCAAGGGAAAAGTACACATACCGTTGAAATCGGGCAAGTTTCTGCTTTCCGATGCAATAGGAATTTCTCGTGTTCGTCAATCCGTTCGCGAGATATGGGAGTTTGAAGTTAAGGAATGGTTGAGAAACCACCAAAATTTTCGCAAGTCTGATACTCAAAACCAATAACTACTATGGCCTAGGGCAAAAATACACACACCGCTGTAATCGGGCGAGTTTCTGCTTTCCGATGCAATAGGAATTTCTCGTGTTCGTCAATCTGTTCGCGAGGTATGGGAGTTTGAAGTTAAGGAATGGTTGAGAAACCATCAAAATTTTCGCAACTCTGATTCCCGAAACCAATAACTACAAAGGCCTAGGTGAAAAGTACACATACCGTTAAAATCGGGCAAGTTTCTGCTTTCCGATGCAATAGGAATTTCTCGTGTTCCTCAATCCGTTCGCGAGATATGGGAGTTTGATGTTAAGGAATGGTTGAGAAACCACCAAAATTTTCGCTGATTTGATACTCGAAACCAATAACTGGAATGGCCTACGGGAAAAGCACACATACCGTTGCAATCGTGCGAGTTTCTACTTTCAGATGCAACAGGAGTTTCTCGAGTTCGTCAATCCGTTCGCGAGATATGGGAGTTTGAAGTTAAGGAATGGTTGAGAAACCACCAAAATTTTCGCTGATTTGATACTCGAAACCAATAACTGGAATGGCCTAGGGGAAAAGTACACATACCGTTGAAATCGGGCGAGTTTCTGCTTTCAGATGCAATAGGAATTTCTCGAGTTCGTCAATCCGTTAGCGAGATATGGGAGTTTGATGTTAAGGAATGGTTGAGAAACCATCAAAATTTTCGCACCTCTGATTCCCGCAACCAATAACTACAAAGGGCTAGGGGAAAAGTACACATACCGTTGAAATTGGGCGAGTTTCTGCTTTCAGATGCAATAGGAATTTCTCGTGTTCGTCAATCCGTTCGCGAGGTATGTGAGTTTGAAGTTAAGGAATGGTTGAGAAACCATCAAAATTATCGCATGTCTGATACTCGAAACCAATAAATACAATGGCCTAGGGGAAAAATACACATACCGTTGTAATCCGGCGAGTATCTACTTTCAGATGAAACAGGAATTTCTCGAGTTCGTCAATCCGTTCGCGAGATATGCGAGTTTGAAGTTAAGGAACGCTTGAGAAGCCATCAAAATTTTCGCAAGTCAGATACTCGAAACCAATAACTACTATGGCCTAGGGGGAAAGTACACATACCGTTGAAATCGGGCGAGTTTCTGCTTTCAGATGCAATAGGAATTTCTCGTGTTCGTCAATCCGTTCGCGAGATATGTGGGTTTGACGTTAAGGAATGGTTGAGAAACCATCAAAATTATCGCATGTCTGATACTCGAAACCAATAACGACAATGGCCTAGGGGAAAAATAAACATACCGTTGTAATCCGGCGAGTTTCTGCTTTTAGATGAAACAGGAATATTTCGAGTTCGTCAATCCGTTCGCGTGATATGGGAGTTTGAAGTTAAGGAATGGTTGAGAAACCATCAAATTTTCGCTGGTCTGATACTCGAAACCAATAACTGGAATGGTCTAGGAGAAAAGTACACACACCATTGTAATGGGGCGAGTTTCTACTTTCAGATATAACAGGAATATTTCGAGTTCGTCAATCCGTTCGCGAGATATGGGAGTTTGAAGTTAAGGAATGGTTGAGAATCCATCAAAATTTTCGCATGTCTGATACTCGAGACCAATAACTACTATAGCCTAGGGCAAAAATACACATACCCTTGTAATCGTGCGAGTTTCTACTTTCAGATGCAACCGAAATTTCTCGAGTTCGTCAATCCGTTCGCGAGATATGGGAGTTTGAAGTTAAGGAATGGTTGAGAAACCACCAAAATTTTCGCTGATTTGATACTCGAAACCAATAACTGGAACGGCCTAGGCGAAAAGTACACATACCGTTGAAATCGGGCAAGTTTCTGCTTTCCGATGCAATAGGAATTTCTCGTGTTCGTCAATCCGTTCGCGAGATATGGGAGTTTGAAGTTAAGGAATGGATGAGAAACCACCAAAATTTTCGCAAGTCTGATACTCAAAACCAATAACTACTATGGCCTAGGGCAAAAATACACACACCGCTGTAATCGGGCGAGTTTCTGCTTTCCGATGCAATAGGAATTTCTCGTGTTCGTCAATCTGTTCGCGAGGTATGGGAGTTTGAAGTTAAGGAATGGTTGAGAAACCATCAAAATTTTCGCAACTCTGATTCCCGAAACCAATAACTACAAAGGCCTAGGTGAAAAGTACACATACCGTTAAAATCGGGCAAGTTTCTGCTTTCCGATGCAATAGGAATTTCTCGTGTTCCTCAATCCGTTCGCGAGATATGGGAGTTTGAAGTTAAGGAATGGTTGAGAAACCATCAAAATTATCGCATGTCTGATACTCGAAACCAATAACTGGAATGGTCTAGGAGAAAAGTACACACACCATTGTAATGGGGCGAGTTTCTACTTTCAGATGCAACAGGAATATTTCGAGTTCGTCAATCCGTTCGCGTGATATGGGAGTTTGAAGTTAAGGAATGGTTGAGAAACCATCAAAATTTTCGCATGTCTGATACTGGAAACCAATAACGACAATGGCCTAGGGGAAAAATAAACATACCGTTGTAATCCGGCGAGTTTCTGCTTTTAGATGAAACAGGAATTTCTCGAGTTCGTCAATCCGTTAGCGAGATATGGGTGTTTGATGTTAAGGAATGGTTGAGAAACCATCAAAATTTTCGCAACTCTGATTCCCGCAACCAATAACTACAAAGGCCTAGGGGAAAAGTACACATACCGTTGAAATTGGGCGAGTTTCTGCTTTCAGATGCAATAGGAATTTCTCGTGTTCGTCAATCCGTTCGCGAGGTTTGTGAGTTTGAAGTTAAGGAATGGTTGAGAAACCATCAAAATTTTCGCAACTCTGATTCCCGAAACCAATAACTACAAAGGCCTAGGTGAAAAGTACACATACCGTTGAAATCGGGCGTGTTTCTGCTTTCAGATGCAATAGGAATTTCTCGTGTTCCTCAATCCGTTCGCGAGATATGGGAGTTTGAAGTTAAGGAATGGTTGAGAAACCATCAAAATTTTCGCATGTCTGATACTCGAGACCAATAACTACTATAGCCTAGGGCAAAAATACACATACCCTTGTAATCGGACGAGTTTCTGCTTTCAGATGCAATAGGAATTTCTCGAGTTCGTCAATCCGTTCGCGTGATATGGGAGTTTGAAGTTAAGGAATGGTTGAGAAACCATCAAAATTTTCGCTGGTCTGATACTCGAAACCAATAACTGGAATGGTCTAGGAGAAAAGTACACACACCATTGTAATGGGGCGAGTTTCTACTTTCAGATGCAACAGGAATATTTCGAGTTCGTCAATCCGTTCGCGTGATATGGGAGTTTGAAGTTAAGGAATGGTTGAGAAACCATCAAAATTTTCGCTGGTCTGATACTCGAAACCAATAACTGGAATGGTCTAGGAGAAAAGTACACACACCATTGTAATGGGGCGAGTTTCTACTTTCAGATATAACAGGAATATTTCGAGTTCGTCAATCCGTTCGCGAGATATGGGAGTTTGAAGTTAAGGAATGGTTGAGAAACCATCAAAATTATCGCATGTCTGATGCTCGAAACCAATAACTGGAATGGTCTAGGAGAAAAGTACACACACCATTGTAATGGGGCGAGTTTCTACTTTCAGATGCAACAGGAATATTTCGAGTTCGTCAATCCGTTCGCGAGATATGGGAGTTTGAAGTTAAGGAATGGTTGAGAATCCATCAAAATTTTCGCATGTCTGATACTCGAGACCAATAACTACTATAGCCTAGGGCAAAAATACACATACCCTTGTAATCGTGCGAGTTTCTACTTTCAGATGCAACAGAAATTTCTCGAGTTCGTCAATCCGTTCGCGAGATATGGGAGTTTCAAGTTAAGGAATGGTTGAGAAACCACCAAAATTTTCGCTGATTTGATACTCGAAACCAATAACTGGAACGGCCTAGGCGAAAAGTACACATACCGTTGAAATCGGGCTAGTTTCTGCTTTCAGATGCAATAGGAATTTCTCGAATTCGTCAATCCGTTCGCGAGATATGGGAGTTTGATGTCAAGGAATGGTTGAGAAACCTTAAAAATTTTCGCATCTCTGATTCCCGAAACCAATAACTACAAAGGCCTAGGTGAAAAGTACACAAACCGTTGAAATCGGGCGTGTTTCTGCTTTCAGATGCAATAGGAATTTCTCGTGTTCGTCAATCCGTTCGCGAGATATGGTAGTTTGAAGTTAAGGAATGGTTGGGAAACCATCAAAATTTTCGCACGTCTGATACTCGAGACCAATAACTACTATGGCCTAGGGCAAAAATACACATACCGTTGCAATCGTGCGAGTTTCTACTTTCAGATGCAACAGGAGTTTCTCGAGTTCGTCAATCCGTTCGCGAGATATGGGAGTTTGAAGTTAAGGAATGGTTGAGAAACCACCAAAATTTTCGCTGATTTGATACTCGAAACCAATAACTGGAATGGCCTAGGGTAAAAGTACACATACCGTTGAAATCGGGCGAGTTTCTGCTTTCAGATGCAATAGGAATTTCTCGAGTGCGTCAATCCGTTCGCGAGATATGGGAGTTTGATGTTAAGGAATGGTTGAGAAACCATCAAAATTTTCGCACCTCTGATTCCCGCAACCAATAACTACAAAGGCCTAGGGGAAAAGTACACATACCGTTGAAATTGGGCGAGTTTCTGCTTTCAGATGCAATACGAATTTCTCGTGTTCGTCAATCCGTTCGCGAGATATGGGAGTTTGATGTTAAGGAATGGTTGAGAAACCATCAAAATTTTCGCTTGTCTGATACTCGAAACCAATAAATACAATGGCCTAGGGGAAAAATACACATACCGCTGTAATCCGGCGAGTATCTACTTTCAGATGAAACAGGAATTTCTCGAGTTCGTCAATCCGTTCGCGAGATATGGGAGTTTGAAGTTAAGGAACGCTTGAGAAGCCATCAAAATTTTCGCAAGTCAGATACTCGAAACCAATAACTACTATGGCCTAGGGGAAAAGTACACACACCATTGTAATCGAGCGAGTTTCTACTTTCAGATGCAACAGGAATTTCTCGACTTCGTCAATCCGTTCGCGAGATATGGGAGTTTGAAGTTAAGGAATGGTTGAGAAACCACAAAAATTTTCGCTGATCTGATACTCGAAACAAATAACAGGACTGGCCTAAGGGAAAAGTACACACACCGTTAAAATCGGGCAAGTTTCTGCTTTCCGATGCAATAGGAATTTCTCGTGTTCGTCAATCCGTTCGCGAGATATGGGAGTTTGAAGTTAAGGAATGGTTGAGAAACCACAAAAATTTTCGCTGATCTGATACTCGAAACAAATAACTGGAATGGCCTAAGGGAAAAGTACACATACCGTTGAAATCGGGCAAGTTTCTGCTTTCCGATGCAATAGGAATTTCTCGTGTTCGTCAATCCGTTCGCGAGATATGGGAGTTTGAAGTTAAGGAATGGTTGAGAAACCACCAAAATTTTCGCTGATTTGATACCCAAAACCAATAACTACTATGGCCTAGGGCAAAAATACACACACCGCTGTAATCGGGCGAGTTTCTGCTTTCCGATGCAATAGGAATTTCTCGTGTTCGTCAATCTGTTCGCGAGGTATGGGAGTTTGAAGTTAAGGAATGGTTGAGAAACCATCAAAATTTTCGCAACTCTGATTCCCGAAACCAATAACTACAAAGGCCTAGGTGAAAAGTACACATACCGTTAAAATCGGGCAAGTTTCTGCTTTCCGATGCAATCGGAATTTCTCGTGTTCCTCAATCCGTTCGCGAGATATGGGAGTTTGAAGTTAAGGAATGGTTGAGAAACCACCAAAATTTTCGCTGATTTGATACTCGAAACCAATAACTGGAATGGCCTAGGGGAAAAGCACACATACCGTTGCAATCGTGCGAGTTTCTACTTTCAGATGCAACAGGAGTTTCTCGAGTTCGTCAATCCGTTCGCGAGATATGGGAGTTTGAAGTTAAGGAATGGTTGAGAAACCACCAAAATTTTCGCTGATTTGATACTCGAAACCAATAACTGGAATGGCCTAGGGGAAAAGTACACATACCGTTGAAATCGGGCGAGTTTCTGCTTTCAGATGCAATAGGAATTTCTCGAGTTCGTCAATCCGTTAGCGAGATATGGGAGTTTGATGTTAAGGAATGGTTGAGAAACCATCAAAATTATCGCATGTCTGATACTCGAAACCAATAAATACAATGGCCTAGGGGAAAAATACACATACCGTTGTAATCCGGCGAGTATCTACTTTCAGATGAAACAGGAATTTCTCGAGTTCGTCAATCCGTTCGCGAGATATGCGAGTTTGAAGTTAAGGAACGCTTGAGAAGCCATCAAAATTTTCGCAAGTCAGATACTCGAAACCAATAACTACTATGGCCTAGGGGGAAAGTACACATACCGTTGAAATCGGGCGAGTTTCTGCTTTCAGATGCAATAGGAATTTCTCGTGTTCGTCAATCCGTTCGCGAGATATGTGGGTTTGACGTTAAGGAATGGTTGAGAAACCATCAAAATTATCGCATGTCTGATACTCGAAACCAATAACGACAATGGCCTAGGGGAAAACAAACATACCGTTGTAATCCGGCGAGTTTCTGCTTTTAGATGAAACAGGAATATTTCGAGTTCGTCAATCCGTTCGCGTGATATGGGAGTTTGAAGTTAAGGAATGGTTGAGAAACCATCAAAATTTTCGCTGGTCTGATACTCGAAACCAATAACTGGAATGGTCTAGGAGAAAAGTACACACACCATTGTAATGGGGCGAGTTTCTACTTTCAGATATAACAGGAATATTTCGAGTTCGTCAATCCGTTCGCGAGATATGGGAGTTTGAAGTTAAGGAATGGTTGAGAATCCATCAAAATTTTCGCATGTCTGATACTCGAGACCAATAACTACTATAGCCTAGGGCAAAAATACACATACCCTTGTAATCGTGCGAGTTTCTACTTTCAGATGCAACAGAAATTTCTCGAGTTCGTCAATCCGTTCGCGAGATATGGGAGTTTGAAGTTAAGGAATGGTTGAGAAACCACCAAAATTTTCGCTGATCTGATACTCGAAACAAATAACAGGACTGGCCTAAGGGAAAAGTACACACACCGTTAAAATCGGGCAAGTTTCTGCTTTCCGATGCAATAGGAATTTCTCGTGTTCGTCAATCCGTTCGCGAGATATGGGAGTTTGAAGTTAAGGAATGGTTGAGAAACCACCAAAATTTTCGCATGTCTGATACTCAAAACCAATAACTACTATGGCCTAGGGCAAAAATACACACACCGCTGTAATCGGGCGAGTTTCTGCTTTCCGATGCAATAGGAATTTCTCGTGTTCGTCAATCTGTTCGCGAGGTATGGGAGTTTGAAGTTAAGGAATGGTTGAGAAACCATCAAAATTTTCGCAACTCTGATTCCCGAAACCAATAACTACAAAGGCCTAGGTGAAAAGTACACATACCGTTAAAATCGGGCAAGTTTCTGCTTTCCGATGCAATAGGAATTTCTCGTGTTCCTCAATCCGTTCGCGAGATATGGGAGTTTGAAGTTAAGGAATGGTTGAGAAACCACCAAAATTTTCGCTGATTTGATACTCGAAACCAATAACTGGAATGGCCTAGGGGAAAAGCACACATACCGTTGCAATCGTGCGAGTTTCTACTTTCAGATGCAACAGGAGTTTCTCGAGTTCGTCAATCCGTTCGCGAGATATGGGAGTTTGAAGTTAGGGAATGGTTGAGAAACCACCAAAATTTTCGCTGATTTGATACTCGAAACCAATAACTGGAATGGCCTAGGGGAAAAGTACACATACCGTTGAAATCGGGCGAGTTTCTGCTTTCAGATGCAATAGGAATTTCTCGAGTTCGTCAATCCGTTAGCGAGATATGGGAGTTTGATGTTAAGGAATGGTTGAGAAACCATCAAAATTTTCGCACCTCTGATTCCCGCAACCAATAACTACAAAGGGCTAGGGGAAAAGTACACATACCGTTGAAATTGGGCGAGTTTCTGCTTTCAGATGCAATAGGAATTTCTCGTGTTCGTCAATCCGTTCGCGAGGTATGTGAGTTTGAAGTTATGGAATGGTTGAGAAACCATCAAAATTATCGCATGTCTGATACTCGAAACCAATAAATACAATGGCCTAGGGGAAAAATACACATACCGTTGTAATCCGGCGAGTATCTACTTTCAGATGAAACAGGAATTTCTCGAGTTCGTCAATCCGTTCGCGAGATATGCGAGTTTGAAGTTAAGGAACGCTTGAGAAGCCATCAAAATTTTCGCAAGTCAGATACTCGAAACCAATAACTACTATGGCCTAGGGGGAAAGTACACATACCGTTGAAATCGGGCGAGTTTCTGCTTTCAGATGCAACAGGAATTTCTCGGGTTCGTCAATCCGTTCGCGAGATATGGGAGTTTGAAGTTAAGGAATGGTTGAGAAACCATCAAAATTTTCGCTGGTCTGATACTCGAAACCAATAACTGGAATGGTCTAGGAGAAAAGTACACATACCCTTGTAATCGGGCGAGTTTCTGCTTTCAGATGCAATAGGAATTTCTCGAGTTCGTCAATCCGTTAGCGAGATATGGGAGTTTGATGTTAAGGAATGGTTGAGAAACCATCAAAATTTTCGCAACTCTGATTCCCGAAACCAATAACTACAAAGGCCTAGGTGAAAAGTACACATACCGTTGAAATCGGGCGTGTTTCTGCTTTCAGATGCAATAGGAATTTCTCGTGTTCCTCAATCCGTTCGCGAGATATGGGAGTTTGAAGTTAAGGAATGGTTGAGAAACCATCAAAATTTTCGCATGTCTGATACTCGAGACCAATAACTACTATAGCCTAGGGCAGAAATACACATACCCTTGTAATCGGGCGAGTTTCTGCTTTCAGATGCAATAGGAATTTCTCGAGTTCGTCAATCCGTTCGCGTGATATGGGAGTTTGAAGTTAAGGAATGGTTGAGAAACCATCAAAATTTTCGCTGGTCTGATACTCGAAACCAATAACTGGAATGGTCTAGGAGAAAAGTACACACACCATTGTAATGGGGCGAGTTTCTACTTTCAGATATAACAGGAATATTTCGAGTTCGTCAATCCGTTCGCGAGATATGGGAGTTTGAAGTTAGGGAATGGTTGAGAATCCATCAAAATTTTCGCATGTCTGATACTCGAGACCAATAACTACTATAGCCTAGGGCAAAAATACACATACCCTTGTAATCGTGCGAGTTTCTACTTTCAGATGCAACAGAAATTTCTCGAGTTCGTCAATCCGTTCGCGAGATATGGGAGTTTGAAGTTAAGGAATGGTTGAGAAACCACCAAAATTTTCGCTGATTTGATACTCGAAACCAATAACTGGAATGGCCTAGGGGAAAAGCACACATACCGTTGAAATCGGGCGAGTTTCTGCTTTCAGATGCAATAGGAATTTCTGGAGTTCGTCAATGCGTTCGCGAGATATGGGAGTTTGATGTTAAGGAATGGTTGAGAAACCATCAAAATTTTCGCACCACTGATTCCCGAAACCAATAACTACAAAGGCCTAGGTGAAAAGTACACATACCGTTGAAATCGGGTGTGTTTCTGCTTTCAGATTCAATAGGAATTTCTCGTGTTCGTCAATCCGTTCGCGTGATATGGGAGTTTGAAGTTAAGGAATGGTTGAGAAACCATCAAAATTTTCGCATGTCTGATACTCGAAACCAATAACTACAACGGCCTAGGGGAAAAATACACATACCGTTGTAATCCGGCGAGTTTCTACTTTCAGATGAAACAGGAACTTCTCGAGTTCGTCAATCCGTTCGCGAGATATGGGAGTTTGAAGTTAAGGAACGCTTGAGAAACCAAAAAATTTTCGCAACTCTGATTCCCGAAACCAATAACTACAAAGGCCTAGGGGAAAAGTACACATTCCGTTGAAATCGGGCGAGTTTTTGCTTTCAGATGCAATAGGAATTTCTCGAGTTCATCAATCCGTTCGCGAGATATGGGAGTTAGAATTAAGGAATGGTTGAGAAACCATCAAAATTTTCGCAAGTCTGATTCCCGAAACCAATAACTGCAAAGGCCTAGGGGAAAAGTACACATACCGTTGAAATCGGGCGAGTTTCTGCTTTCAGATGCAATAGGAATTTCTCGTGTTCGTCAATCCGTTCGCGAGATATGTGAGTTTGAAGTTAAGGAATGGTTGAGAAACCATCAAAATTATCGCATGTCTGATACTCGAAACCAATAACGACAATGGCCTAGGGGAAAAATGAACATACCGTTGTAATCCGGCGAATTTCTGCTTTTAGATGAAACAGGAATTTCTCGAGTTCGTCAATCCGTTAGCGAGATATGGGAGTTTGATGTTAAGGAATGGTTGAGAGACCATCAAAATTTTCGCAACTCTGATTCCCGAAACCAATAACTACAAAGGCCTAGGTGAAAAGTACACATACCGTTGAAATCGGGCGTGTTTCTGCTTTCAGATGCAATAGGAATTTCTCGTGTTCCTCAATCCGTTCGCGAGATATGGGAGTTTGAAGTTAAGGAATGGTTGAGAAACCATCAAAATTTTCGCATGTCTGATACTCGAGACCAATAACTACTATAGCCTAGGGCAAAAATACACATACCCTTGTAATCGGGCGAGTTTCTGCTTTCAGATGCAATAGGAATTTCTCGAGATCGTCAATCCGTTCGCGTGATATGGGAGTTTGAAGTTAAGGAATGGTTGTGAAACCATCAAAATTTTCGCTGGTCTGATACTCGAAACCAATAACTGGAATGGTCTAGGAGAAAAGTACACACACCATTGTAATGGGGCGAGTTTCTACTTTCAGATGCAACAGGAATATTTCGAGTTCGTCAATCCGTTCGCGTGATATGGGAGTTTGAAGTTAAGGAATAGTTGAGAAACCATCAAAATTTTCGCTGGTCTGATACTCGAAACCAATAACTGGAATGGTCTAGGACAAAAGTACACACACCATTGTAATGGGGCGAGTTTCTACTTTCAGATGTAACAGGAATATTTCGAGTTCGTCAATCCGTTCGCGAGATATGGGAGTTTGAAGTTAGGGAATGGTTGAGAATCCATCAAAATTTTCGCATGTCTGATACTCGAGACCAATAACTACTATAGCCTAGGGCAAAAATACACATACCCTTGTAATCGTGCGAGTTTCTACTTTCAGATGCAACAGAAATTTCTCGAGTTCGTCAATCCGTTCGCGAGATATGGGAGTTTGAAGTTAAGGAATGGTTGAGAAACCACTAATTTTTCGCT
Source organism: Ptiloglossa arizonensis (assembly GCF_051014685.1). Lineage (NCBI taxonomy): Eukaryota > Metazoa > Arthropoda > Insecta > Hymenoptera > Colletidae > Ptiloglossa > Ptiloglossa arizonensis. The sequence continues at coordinate 94,799 of NW_027479243.1, read as the reverse complement.
GATTTGATACTCGAAACCAATATCTGGAATGGCCTAGGGGAAAAGCACACATACCGTTGAAATCGGGCGAGTTTCTGCTTTCAGATGCAATAGGAATTTCTGGAGTTCGTCAATCCGTTCGCGAGATATGGGAGTTTGATGTTAAGGAATGGTTGAGAAACCATCAAAATTTTCGCACCACTGATTCCCGAAACCAATAACTACAAAGGCCTAGGTGAAAAGTACACATACCGTTGAAATCGGGTGTGTTTCTGCTTTCAGATTCAATAGGAATTTCTCGTGTTCGTCAATCCGTTCGCGTGATATGGGAGTTTGAAGTTAAGGAATGGTTGAGAAACCATCAAAATTTTCGCATGTCTGATACTCGAAACCAATAACTACAACGGCCTAGGGGAAAAATACACATACCGTTGTAATCCGGCGAGTTTCTACTTTCAGATGAAACAGGAATTTCTCGAGTTCGTCAATCCGTTCGCGAGATATGGGAGTTTGAAGTTAAGGAACGCTTGAGAAACCAAAAAATTTTCGCAACTCTGATTCCCGAAACCAATAACTACAAAGGCCTAGGGGAAAAGTACACATTCCGTTGAAATCGGGCGAGTTTTTGCTTTCAGATGCAATAGGAATTTCTCGAGTTCGTCAATCCGTTCGCGAGATATGGGAGTTAGAATTAAGGAATGGTTGAGAAACCATCAAAATTTTCGCAAGTCTGATTCCCGAAACCAATAACTGCAAAGGCCTAGGGGAAAAGTACACATACCGTTGAAATCGGGCGAGTTTCTGCTTTCAGATGCAATAGGAATTTCTCGTGTTCGTCAATCCGTTCGCGAGATATGTGAGTTTGAAGTTAAGGAATGGTTGAGAAACCATCAAAATTATCGCATGTCTGATACTCGAAACCAATAACTACAATGGCCTAGGGGAAAAATAAACATACCGTTGTAATCCGGCGAGTTTCTGCTTTTAGATGAAACAGGAATTTCTCGAGTTCGTCAATCCGTTCGCGAGATATGGGAGTTTGAAGTTAAGGAACGCTTGAGAAACCATCAAAATTTTCGCATGTCTGATACTCGAAACCAATAACTACAACGGCCTAGGGGAAAAATACACATACCCTTGTAATCGTGCGAGTTTCTACTTTCAGATGCAACAGAAATTTCTCGAGTTCGTCAATCCGTTCGCGAGATATGGGAGTTTGAAGTTAAGGAATGGTTGAGAAACCACCAAAATTTTCGCTGATTTGATACTCGAAACCAATAACTGGAATGGCCTAGGGGAAAAGCACACATACCGTTGAAATCGGGCGAGTTTCTGCTTTCAGATGCAATAGGAATTTCTGGAGTTCGTCAATCCGTTCGCGAGATATGGGAGTTTGATGTTAAGGAATGGTTGAGAAACCATCAAAATTTTCGCACCACTGATTCCCGAAACCAATAACTACAAAGGCCTAGGTGAAAAGTACACATACCGTTGAAATCGGGTGTGTTTCTGCTTTCAGATTCAATAGGAATTTCTCGTGTTCGTCAATCCGTTCGCGTGATATGGGAGTTTGAAGTTAAGGAATGGTTGAGAAACCATCAAAATTTTCGCATGTCTGATACTCGAAACCAATAACTACAACGGCCTAGGGGAAAAATACACATACCGTTGTAATCCGGCGAGTTTCTACTTTCAGATGAAACAGGAATTTCTCGAGTTCGTCAATCCGTTCGCGAGATATGGGAGTTTGAAGTTAAGGAACGCTTGAGAAACCAAAAAATTTTCGCAACTCTGATTCCCGAAACCAATAACTACAAAGGCCTAGGGGAAAAGTACACATTCCGTTGAAATCGGGCGAGTTTTTGCTTTCAGATGCAATAGGAATTTCTCGAGTTCATCAATCCGTTCGCGAGATATGGGAGTTAGAATTAAGGAATGGTTGAGAAACCATCAAAATTTTCGCAAGTCTGATTCCCGAAACCAATAACTGCAAAGGCCTAGGGGAAAAGTACACATACCGTTGAAATCGGGCGAGTTTCTGCTTTCAGATGCAATAGGAATTTCTCGTGTTCGTCAATCCGTTCGCGAGATATGTGAGTTTGAAGTTAAGGAATGGTTGAGAAACCATCAAAATTATCGCATGTCTGATACTCGAAACCAATAACGACCATGGCCTAGGGGAAAAATAAACATACCGTTGTAATCCGGCGAGTTTCTGCTTTTAGATGAAACAGGAATTTCTCGAGTTCGTCAATCCGTTCGCGAGATATGGGAGTTTGAAGTTAGGGAATGGTTGAGAATCCATCAAAATTTTCGCATGTCTGATACTCGAGACCAATAACTACTATAGCCTAGGGCAAAAATACACATACCCTTGTAATCGTGCGAGTTTCTACTTTCAGATGCAACAGAAATTTCTCGAGTTCGTCAATCCGTTCCCGAGATATGGGAGTTTGAAGTTAAGGAATGGTTGAGAAACCACCAAAATTTTCGCTGATTTGATACTCGAAACCAATATCTGGAATGGCCTAGGGGAAAAGCACACATACCGTTGAAATCGGGCGAGTTTCTGCTTTCAGATGCAATAGGAATTTCTGGAGTTCGTCAATCCGTTCGCGAGATATGGGAGTTTGATGTTAAGGAATGGTTGAGAAACCATCAAAATTTTCGCACCACTGATTCCCGAAACCAATAACTACAAAGGCCTAGGTGAAAAGTACACATACCGTTGAAATCGGGTGTGTTTCTGCTTTCAGATTCAATAGGAATTTCTCGTGTTCGTCAATCCGTTCGCGTGATATGGGAGTTTGAAGTTAAGGAATGGTTGAGAAACCATCAAAATTTTCGCATGTCTGATACTCGAAACCAATAACTACAACGGCCTAGGGGAAAAATACACATACCGTTGTAATCCGGCGAGTTTCTACTTTCAGATGAAACAGGAATTTCTCGAGTTCGTCAATCCGTTCGCGAGATATGGGAGTTTGAAGTTAAGGAACGCTTGAGAAACCAAAAAATTTTCGCAACTCTGATTCCCGAAACCAATAACTACAAAGGCCTAGGGGAAAAGTACACATTCCGTTGAAATCGGGCGAGTTTTTGCTTTCAGATGCAATAGGAATTTCTCGAGTTCGTCAATCCGTTCGCGAGATATGGGAGTTAGAATTAAGGAATGGTTGAGAAACCATCAAAATTTTCGCAAGTCTGATTCCCGAAACCAATAACTGCAAAGGCCTAGGGGAAAAGTACACATACCGTTGAAATCGGGCGAGTTTCTGCTTTCAGATGCAATAGGAATTTCTCGTGTTCGTCAATCCGTTCGCGAGATATGTGAGTTTGAAGTTAAGGAATGGTTGAGAAACCATCAAAATTATCGCATGTCTGATACTCGAAACCAATAACGACAATGGCCTAGGGGAAAAATAAACATACCGTTGTAATCCGGCGAGTTTCTGCTTTTAGATGAAACAGGAATTTCTCGAGTTCGTCAATCCGTTAGCGAGATATGGGAGTTTGAAGTTAAGGAATGGTTGAGAAACCATCAAAATTTTCGCTGGTCTGATACTCGAAACCAATAACTGGAATGGTCTAGGAGAAAAGTACACACACCATTGTAATGGGGCGAGTTTCTACTTTCAGATGCAACAGGAATATTTCGAGTTCGTCAATCCGTTCGCGTGATATGGGAGTTTGAAGTTAAGGAATAGTTGAGAAACCATCAAAATTTTCGCTGATCTGATACTCGAAACCAATAACTGGAATGGTCTAGGACAAAAGTACACACACCATTGTAATGGGGCGAGTTTCTACTTTCAGATGTAACAGGAATATTTCGAGTTCGTCAATCCGTTCGCGAGATATGGGAGTTTGAAGTTAGGGAATGGTTGAGAATCCATCAAAATTTTCGCATGTCTGATACTCGAGACCAATAACTACTATAGCCTAGGGCAAAAATACACATACCCTTGTAATCGTGCGAGTTTCTACTTTCAGATGCAACAGAAATTTCTCGAGTTCGTCAATCCGTTCGCGAGATATGGGAGTTTGAAGTTAAGGAATGGTTGAGAAACTACCAAAATTTTCGCTGATTTGATACTCGAAACCAATATCTGGAATGGCCTAGGGGAAAAGCACACATACCGTTGAAATCGGGCGAGTTTCTGCTTTCAGATGCAATAGGAATTTCTGGAGTTCGTCAATCCGTTCGCGAGATATGGGAGTTTGATGTTAAGGAATGGTTGAGAAACCATCAAAATTTTCGCACCACTGATTCCCGAAACCAATAACCACAAAGGCCTAGGTGAAAAGTACACATACCGTTGAAATCGGGTGTGTTTCTGCTTTCAGATTCAATAGGAATTTCTCGTGTTCGTCAATCCGTTCGCGTGATATGGGAGTTTGAAGTTAAGGAATGGTTGAGAAACCATCAAAATTTTCGCATGTCTGATACTCGAAACCAATAACTACAACGGCCTAGGGGAAAAATACACATACCGTTGTAATCCGGCGAGTTTCTACTTTCAGATGAAACAGGAATTTCTCGTGTTCGTCAATCCGTTCGCGAGATATGGGAGTTTGAAGTTAAGGAACGCTTGAGAAACCAAAAAATTTTCTCAACTCTGATTCCCGAAACCAATAACTACAAAGGCCTAGGGGAAAAGTACACATTCCGTTGAAATCGGGCGAGTTTTTGCTTTCAGATGCAATAGGAATTTCTCGAGTTCGTCAATCCGTTCGCGAGATATGGGAGTTAGAATTAAGGAATGGTTGAGAAACCATCAAAATTTTCGCAAGTCTGATTCCCGAAACCAATAACTGCAAAGGCCTAGGGGAAAAGTACACATACCGTTGAAATCGGGCGAGTTTCTGCTTTCAGATGCAATAGGAATTTCTCGTGTTCGTCAATCCGTTCGCGAGATATGTGAGTTTGAAGTTAAGGAATGGTTGAGAAACCATCAAAATTATCGCATGTCTGATACTCGAAACCAATGACGACATTGGCCTAGGGGAAAAATAAACATACCGTTGTAATCCGGCGAGTTTCTGCTTTTAGATGAATCAGGAATTTCTCGAGTTCGTCAATCCGTTCGCGAGATATGGGAGTTTGAAGTTAAGGAACGCTTGAGAAACCATCAAAATTTTCGCAAGTCTGATTCCCGAAACCAATAACTGCAAAGGCCTAGGGGAAAAGTACACATACCGTTGAAATCGGGCGAGTTTCTGCTTTCAGATGCAATAGGAATTTCTCGTGTTCGTCAATCCGTTCGCGAGATATGTGAGTTTGAAGTTAAGGAATGGTTGAGAAACCATCAAAATTATCGCATGTCTGATACTCGAAACCAATAACTACAATGGCCTAGGGGAAAAATAAACATACCGTTGTAATCCGGCGAGTTTCTGCTTTTAGATGAAACAGGAATTTCTCGAGTTCGTCAATCCGTTCGCGAGATATGGGAGTTTGAAGTTAAGGAACGCTTGAGAAACCATCAAAATTTTCGCATGTCTGATACTCGAAACCAATAACTACAACGGCCTAGGGGAAAAATACACATACCCTTGTAATCGTGCGAGTTTCTACTTTCAGATGCAACAGAAATTTCTCGAGTTCGTCAATCCGTTCGCGAGATATGGGAGTTTGAAGTTAAGGAATGGTTGAGAAACCACCAAAATTTTCGCTGATTTGATACTCGAAACCAATAACTGTAATGGCCTAGGGGAAAAGCACACATACCGTTGAAATCGGGCGAGTTTCTGCTTTCAGATGCAATAGGAATTTCTGGAGTTCGTCAATCCGTTCGCGAGATATGGGAGTTTGATGTTAAGGAATGGTTGAGAAACCATCAAAATTTTCGCACCACTGATTCCCGAAACCAATAACTACAAAGGCCTAGGTGAAAAGTACACATACCGTTGAAATCGGGTGTGTTTCTGCTTTCAGATTCAATAGGAATTTCTCGTGTTCGTCAATCCGTTCGCGTGATATGGGAGTTTGAAGTTAAGGAGTGGTTGAGAAACCATCAAAATTTTCGCATGTCTGATACTCGAAACCAATAACTACAACGGCCTAGGGGAAAAATACACATACCGTTGTAATCCGGCGAGTTTCTACTTTCAGATGAAACAGGAATTTCTCGAGTTCGTCAATCCGTTCGCGAGATATGGGAGTTTGAAGTTAAGGAACGCTTGAGAAACCAAAAAATTTTCGCAACTCTGATTCCCGAAACCAATAACTACAGAGGCCTAGGGGAAAAGTACACATTCCGTTGAAATCGGGCGAGTTTTTGCTTTCAGATGCAATAGGAATTTCTCGAGTTCATCAATCCGTTCGCGAGATATGGGAGTTAGAATTAAGGAATGGTTGAGAAACCATCAAAATTTTCGCAAGTCTGATTCCCGAAACCAATAACTGCAAAGGCCTAGGGGAAAAGTACACATACCGTTGAAATCGGGCGAGTTTCTGCTTTCAGATGCAATAGGAATTTCTCGTGTTCGTCAATCCGTTCGCGAGATATGTGAGTTTGAAGTTAAGGAATGGTTGAGAAACCATCAAAATTATCGCATGTCTGATACTCGAAAGCAATGACGACAATGGCCTAGGGGAAAAATAAACATACCGTTGTAATCCGGCGAGTTTCTGCTTTTAGATGAATCAGGAATTTCTCGAGTTCGTCAATCCGTTCGCGAGATATGGGAGTTTGAAGTTAAGGAATGGTTGAGAAACCATCAAAATTTTCGCTGGTCTGATACTCGAAACCAATAACTGGAATGGTCTAGGAGAAAAGTACACACACCATTGTAATGGGGCGAGTTTCTACTTTCAGATGCAACAGGAATATTTCGAGTTCGTCAATCCGTTCGCGTGATATGGGAGTTTGAAGTTAAGGAATAGTTGAGAAACCATCAAAATTTTCGCTGGTCTGATACTCGAAACCAATAACTGGAATGGTCTAGGACAAAAGTACACACACCATTGTAATGGGGCGAGTTTCTACTTTCAGATGTAACAGGAATATTTCGAGTTCGTCAATCCGTTCGCGAGATATGGGAGTTTGAAGTTAGGGAATGGTTGAGAATCCATCAAAATTTTCGCATGTCTGATACTCGAGACCAATAACTACTATAGCCTAGGGCAAAAATACACATACCCTTGTAATCGTGCGAGTTTCTACTTTCAGATGCAACAGAAATTTCTCGAGTTCGTCAATCCGTTCGCGAGATATGGGAGTTTGAAGTTAAGGAATGGTTGAGAAACCACCAAAATTTTCGCTGATTTGATACTCGAAACCAATATCTGGAATGGCCTAGGGGAAAAGCACACATACCGTTGAAATCGGGCGAGTTTCTGCTTTCAGATGCAATAGGAATTTCTTGAGTTCGTCAATCCGTTCGCGAGATATGGGAGTTTGATGTTAAGGAATGGTTGAGAAACCATCAAAATTTTCGCACCACTGATTCCCGAAACCAATAACTACAAAGGCCTAGGTGAAAAGTACACATACCGTTGAAATCGGGTGTGTTTCTGCTTTCAGATTCAATAGGAATTTCTCGTGTTCGTCAATCCGTTCGCGTGATATGGGAGTTTGAAGTTAAGGAATGGTTGAGAAACCATCAAAATTTTCGCATGTCTGATACTCGAAACCAATAACTACAACGGCCTAGGGGAAAAATACACATACCGTTGTAATCCGGCGAGTTTCTACTTTCAGATGAAACAGGAATTTCTCGAGTTCGTCAATCCGTTCGCGAGATATGGGAGTTTGAAGTTAAGGAACGCTTGAGAAACCAAAAAATTTTCGCAACTCTGATTCCCGAAACCAATAACTACAAAGGCCTAGGGGAAAAGTACACATTCCGTTGAAATCGGGCGAGTTTTTGCTTTCAGATGCAATAGGAATTTCTCGAGTTCGTCAATCCGTTCGCGAGATATGGGAGTTAGAATTAAGGAATGGTTGAGAAACCATCAAAATTTTCGCAAGTCTGATTCCCGAAACCAATAACTGCAAAGGCCTAGGGGAAAAGTACACATACCGTTGAAATCGGGCGAGTTTCTGCTTTCAGATGCAATAGGAATTTCTCGTGTTCGTCAATCCGTTCGCGAGATATGTGAGTTTGAAGTTAAGGAATGGTTGAGAAACCATCAAAATTATCGCATGTCTGATACTCGAAACCAATGACGACAATGGCCTAGGGGAAAAATAAACATACCGTTGTAATCCGGCGAGTTTCTGCTTTTAGATGAAACAGGAATTTCTCGAGTTCGTCAATCCGTTCGCGAGATATGGGAGTTTGAAGTTAAGGAACGCTTGAGAAACCATCAAAATTTTCGCAAGTCTGATTCCCGAAACCAATAACTACTATGGCCTAGGGGAAAAGTACACACACCATTGTAATCGGGCGAGTTTCTACTTTCAGATGCAACAGAAATTTCTCGAGTTCGTCAATCCGTTCGCGAGATATGGGAGTTTGAAGTTAAGGAATGGTTGAGAAACTACAAAAATTTTCGCTGATTTGATACTCGAAACCAATAACTGGAATGGCCTAGGGGAAAAGCACACATACCGTTGAAATCGGGCGAGTTTCTGCTTTCAGATGCAATAGGAATTTCTCGAGTTCGTCAATCCGTTCGCGAGATATGGGAGTTTGATGTTAAGGAATGGTTGAGAAACCATCAAAATTATCGCATGTCTGATACTCGAAACGAATAACTACAATGGCCTAGGGGAAAAATACACATACCGTTGTAATCCGGCGAGTTTCTACTTTTAGATGAAACAGGAATTTCTCGAATTCGTCAATCCGTTCGCGAGATATGGGAGTTTGAAGTTTAGGAACGCTTGAGAAACCATCAAAATTTTCGCAAGTCTGATACTCGAAACCAATAACTACTATGGCCTAGGGGAAAAGTACACACAACATTGTAATCGGGCGAGTTTCTACTTTCAGATGCAACAGGAATTTCTCGAGTTCGTCAATCCGTTCGCGAGATGTGGGAGTTTGAAGTTAAGGAATGGTTGAGAAACCATCAAAATTTTCGCATGTCTGATACTCGAAACCAATAACTACAATGGCCTAGGGGAAAAATACAGATACCGTTGTAATCGGGCCAGTTTCTACTTTCAGATGCAACGGGAATTTCTCGAGTTCGACAAACCGTTCGCGAGATATGGGAGTTTGAACTTAAGGAATGGTTGAGAAACCATCAAAATTTTCGCTGGCCTGATACTCGAAACCAATAACTGGAATGGCCTAGGGGAAAAGTACACACACCATTGTAATCGGGCGAGTTTCTGCTTTCAGATGCAATAGGAATTTCTCGAGTTCGTCAATCCGTTCGCGAGATATGGGAGTTTGAAGTTAAGGAATGGTTGGGAAACCATCAAAATTTTCGCATGTCTGATACTCGAAACCAATAACAACTATGGTCTAGGGCATAAATACACATACCGTTGTAATCGGGCGAGTCTCTGCTTTCAGATGCAACAGGAATTTCTCGAGTTTGTCAATCCGTTCGCGAGATATGGGAGTTTGAAGTTAAGGAACGTTTGAGAAACCATCAATATTTTCGCAAGTCTGGTACTCGAAACCAATAACTACTATGGCCTAGGGGAAGAGTACACACACCATTGTAATCGGGCGAGTTTCTACTTTCAGATGCAATAGGAATTTCTCGAGTTCGTCAATCCGTTCGCCAGATATGGGAATTTGATGTTAAGGAATGGTTGAGAAACCATCAGAAATTTCGCTGGTCTGATACTCGAAACCCATAACTACTATGGCCTAGGGGAAAAGTACACACACCATTGTAATCGGGCGAATTTCTGCTTTCAGATGTAATAGGAATTTCTCGAGTTCGTCAATCCGTTCGCGAGATATGGGAGTTTGATGTTAAGGAATGGTTGAGAAACCATCGAAATTTTCGCACCTCTGATTCCCGAAACCAATAACTACAAAGGCCTAGGGGAAAAGTACACATACCGTTGAAATCGGGCGAGTTTCTGCTTTCAGATGAAACAGGAATTTCTCGTGTTCGTCAATCCGTTCGCGAGATGTGGGAGTTTGAAGTTAAGGAATGGTTGAGAAACCATCACAATTTTCGCAAGTCTGATTCCCGAAACCAATAACTACAAAGGCCTAGGGGAAAAATACACATACCGTTGAAATCGGGCGAGTTTCTGCTTTCAGATGAAATAGGAATTTCTCGTGTTCGTCAATCCGTTCGCGAGATATGGGTGTTTGAAGTTAAGGAAAGGTTGAGAAACCATCAAAATTTTCGCATGTCTGATACTCGAAACCAATAACTACAATGGCCTAGGGGGAAAATACACATACCGCTGTAATCCGGCGAGTTTCTACTTTCAGATGAAACAGGAATTTCTCGAGTTCGTCAATCCGTTCGCGAGATATGGGAGTTTGAAGTTAAGGAACGCTTGAGAAACCATCAAAATTTTCGCAAGTCTGATACTCGAAACCAATAACTAGTATGGCCTAGGGGAAAAGTACACACAACAATTGTAATCGGGCGAGTTTCTACTTTCAGATGCAACAGGAATTTCTCGAGTTCGTCAATCCGTTCGCGAGATGTGGGAGTTTGAAGTTAAGGAACGGTTGAGAAACCATCAAAGTTTTCGCAAGTCTGATTCCCGAAACCAATAACTACAAAGGCCTAGGGGAAAAATACACATACCGTTGTAATCGGGCGAGTTTCTGCTTTCAGATTCAATAGGAACTTCCCGAGTTCGTCAATCCGTTCGCGAGATATGGGAGTTTGAAGTTAAGGAATGGTTGAGAATCCATCAAAATTTTCGCAAGTTGATACTCGAAACCAATAACTACTATGGCCTAGGGCAAAAATACACATACCGCTGTAATCGGGCGGGTTTCTTCTTTCAGATGCAACAGGACTTTCTCGAGTTCGTCAATCCGTTCGCGAGATATGGGTGTTTGAAGTCAAGGAATGGTTGAGAAACCACAAAAATTTTCGCTGATCTGATACTCGAAACAAATAACTGGAATGGCCTAAGGGAAAGGTACACATACCGTTGATATCGGGCGAGTTTCAGCTTTCCGATGCAAAAGGAATTTCCCGTGTTCGTCAATCCGTTCGCGAGATATGGGAGTTTGAAGTTAAGGAATGGTTGAGAAACCATCAAAATTTTCGCAAGTCTGATACTCGAAACCAATAACTACTATGGCCTAGTGCAAAAATACACACACCGCTGTAATCTGGCGAGTTTCTGCTTTCAGATGCAACAAAAATTTCTCGAGTTCGTCAATCCGTTCGCGAGATATGGGAGTTTGAAATTAAGGAATGGTTGAGAAACCATCAAAATTTTCGCAAGTCTGATACTCGAAACCAATAACTACAATGGCCTAGGGGAAAGATACCCACACCGTTGTAATCGGGAGAGTTTCTACTTTCAGATGCAACAGGAATTTTTCGGATTCGTCAATCCGTTCGCGAAATATCGGAGTTTGGATTTAAGGGATGGTTGAGAAACCACCAAAATTTTCGCAAGTCTGATACTCGAAACGAATAACTGGAATGGCCTAGGGGAAAAGTACACGCACCATTGTAATCGGGCGAGTTTCTACTTTCAGATGCAACAGGAATTTCTCCAATTCGTCAATCCGTTCGCGAGATATGGGCGTTTGAAGTTAAGGAATGGTTGTGAAACCATCAAAATTTTCCCTGGTCTAATACTCGAAACCAATAATTGGAATGGCCTTGGGGAAAAGTACACACACCATTGTAATCGGGCGAGCTCCTACTTTCAGATGCAACAGGAATTTCTCGAGTCCGTCAATCCGTTCGCGAGATATGGGAGTTTGAAGTTAAGGAATGGTTGAGAAACCATCAAAATTTTCGCTGGTCTGATTCTCGAAACCACTAACTGGAATCGCCGAGGGGAAAAGTACACACACCATTGTAATCGGGCGAGTTTCTACTTTCAGATGCAACAGGAATTTCTCGAGTTCGTCAATCCGTTCGCGAGATATGGGAGTTTGAAGTTAAGCAATGTTTGAGATACCATCAAAATTTTCGCAAGTCTGATACACGAAACCAATAACTGGAATGACCTCGGGGAAAAGTACGCACACCACTGTAATCGGGCCAGTTTCTACTTTCAGATGCAACGGGAATTTCTCGAGTTCGTCAATCCTTTCGCGTGATATGGGAGTTTGAAGTTATGGAATAGTTGAGAAACCATCAAAATTTTCGCAAGTCTGATACTCGTAACCAATAACTGGAATGGCCTAGGGGAAAAGTACAAACACCATTGTAATCGGGCGAGTTTCTGCTTTCAGATGCAACAGGAATTTCTCGAGTTCGTCAATCCTTTCGCGAGATATGGGAGTTTGAAGTTAAGGAATAGTTGAGAAACCATCAAAATTTTCGCAAGTCTGTCACTCGTAACCAATAACTACCACGGCCTAGGGCAAAAATACACAAGCCATTGTAATCGGGCGAATTTCTACTTTCAGATGCAGCGGGAATTTCTCGAGTCCGTCAATTCTTTCGCGAGATATGGGAGTTTGAAGTTAAGGAATAGTTGAGAGACCATCAAAATTTTCGCAAGTCTGATACTCGAAACCAATAACTGGAATGGCCAAGGGGAATAGTGCACACACCATTATAATCGGGCGAGTTTCCACTTTCAGATGCAACAGGAATTTCTCGAGTTCGTTAATCCGTTAGCGAGATATGGGAGCTTGAAGTTAAGGAATGGTTGAGAAACCATCAAAATTTTCGCAAGTCTCATACTCGAAACCAATAACTGGAATGGCCTAGGGGAAAAGTACACACACCATTGTAATCGGGCGAGTTTCTACATTCAGATGCAACAGGAATTTCTCCAGTTCGTCAATCCATTCGCGAGATATGGGAGTTCGAAGTTAAGGAATGGTTGAGAAACCATCAAAATTTCCGCAATTCTGATGCTAGAAACGAGTAACTGGAATGGCCTCGGGGAAAAGTACGCACACCACTGTAATCGGGCCAGTTTCTACTTTCAGATGCAACGGGAATTTCTCGAGTTCGTCAATCCTTTCGCGTGATATGGGAGTTTGAAGTTATGGAATAGTTGAGAAACCACCAAAATTTTCGCAAGTCTGATACTCGAAACGAATAACTGGAATGGCCTAGGGGAAAAGTACACGCACCATTGTAATCGGGCGAGTTTCTACTTTCAGATGCAACAGGAATTTCTCCAGTTCGTCAATCCGTTCGCGAGATATGGGCGTTTGAAGATAAGGAATGGTTGTGAAACCATCAAAATTTTCGCTGGTCTGATTCTCGAAACCACTAACTGGAATCGCCGAGGGGAAAAGTACACACACCATTGTAATCGGGCGAGTTTCTGCTTTCAGATGCAACAGGAATTTCTCGAGTTCGTCAATCCTTTCGCGAGATATGGGAGTTTGAAGTTAAGGAATAGTTGAGAAACCATCAAAATTTTCGCAAGTCTGATACACGAAACAAATAACTGGAATGACCTCGGGGAAAAGTACGCACACCACTGTAATCGGGCCAGTTTCTACTTTCAGATGCAACGGGAATTTCTCGAGTTCGTCAATCCTTTCGCGTGATATGGGAGTTTGAAGTTATGGAATAGTTGAGAAACCATCAAAATTTTCGCAAGTCTGATACTCGTAACCAATAACTGGAATGGCCTAGGGGAAAAGTACACACACCATTGTAATCGGGAGAGATTCTGCTTTCAGATGAAACAGGAATTTCTCGAGTTCGTCAATCCGTTCGCGAGATATGGGAGTTTGAAGTTAAGGAATGGTTGAGAAACCATCAAAATTTTCGCTGGTCTGATACTCGAAACCAATAACTGGAATGGCCTAGGGGAAAAGTACAAACACCATTGTAATCGGGCGAGTTTCTGCTTTCAGATGCAACAGGAATTTCTCGAGTTCGTCAATCCTTTCGCGAGATATGGGAGTTTGAAGTTAAGGAATAGTTGAGAAACCATCAAAATTTTCGCAAGTCTGACACTCGTAACCAATAACTACCACGGCCTAGGGCAAAAATACACAAGCCATTGTAATCGGGCGAATTTCTACTTTCAGATGCAGCGGGAATTTCACGAGTTCGTCAATCCGTTCGCGAGATGTGGGCGTTTGAAGTTAAGCAATGGGTGAGAAACCATCAAAATTTTCACAAGTCTGATACTCGAAACCAATAACTGGAATGACCTCGGGAAAGAGTACACACACCATTGTAATCGGGCGAGTTTCTACTTTCAGATGCAACGGGAATTTCTCGAGTTCGTCAATCCTTTCGCGAGATATGGGAGTTTGAAGTTAAGGAATAGTTGAGGACCCATCATAATTTTCGCAAGTCTGATACTCGAAACCAATAACTGGAATGGCCTAGGGGAAAAGTACAAACACCATTGTAATCGGGCGAGATTCTACTTTCAGATGCAACGGGAATTTCTCGAGTCCGTCAATTCTTTCGCGAGATATGGGAGTTTGAAGTTAAGGAATAGTTGAGAGACCATCAAAATTTTCGCAAGTCTGATACTCGAAACCAATAACTGGAATGGCCAATGGGAATAGTACACACACCATTATAATCGGGCGAGTTTCCACTTTCAGATGCAACAGGAATTTCTCGAGTTCGTCAATCCGTTAGCGAGATATGGGAGCTTGAAGTTAAGGAATGGTTGAGAAACCATCAAAATTTTCGCAAGTCTCATACTCGAAACCAATAACTGGAATGGCCTAGGGGAAAAGTACACACAGCATTGTAATCGGGCGACTTTCTACTTTCAGATGCAACGGGAATTTCTCGAGTTCGTCAATCCGTTCGCGAGATATGGGAGTTTGAAGTTAAGGAATGATTGAGGAACCATCAAAATTTTCGCAAGTCTGATACTCGAAACCAATAACTGGAATGGCCTAGGGAAAAGTACACACACCATTGTAATCGGGCGAGTTTCTACTTTCAGATGCAACAGGAATTTCTCCAGTTCGTCAATCCATTCGCGAGATATGGGAGTTCGAAGTTAAGGAATGGTTGAGAAACCATCAAAATTTTCGCAATTCTGATGCTAGAAACGAGTAACTGGAATGGCCTCGGGGAAAAGTACACACACCATTGTAATCGGGCGAGTTTCTGCTTTCAGTTGCAACAGGAATTTCTCGAGTTCGTCAATCCGTTCGCGAGATATGGGAGTTTGAAGTTAAGGAATGGTAGAGAAACCATCAAAATTTTCCCAAGTCTTATACTCGAAACCAATAACTACAATGGCCGAGGGGAAAAAGACACTTACCGTTGTAATCGGGCGAGCTTCTACTTTCAGTTGCAACAGAAATTAATCGAGTTCGTCAATCCGTTCGCGAGATATGGGTGTTTGAATTTAAGGAATGGTTGAGAAACCATCAAAATTTTCGCTGGTCTGATACTCGAAACCAATAACTACAATGGCCTAGGAGAAAAATACACACACCGTTGTAATCGGGAGAGTTTCTACATTCAGATGCAACAGGAATTTTTCGGATTCGTCAATCCGTTCGCGAAATATCGGAGTTTGGATTTAAGGGATGGTTGAGAAACCACCAAAATTTTCGCAAGTCTGATACTCGAAACGAATAACTGGAATGGCCTAGGGGAAAAGTACACGCACCATTGTAATCGGGCGAGTTTCTACTTCCAGATGCAACAGGAATTTCTCGAGTTCGTCAATCCGTTCGCGAAATATCGGAGTTTAGATTTAAGACATGCTTGAGAAACCATCAAAATTTTCGCAATTCTGATGCTAGAAACGAGTAACTGGAATGGCCTCGGAGAGAAGTACACACACAATTGTAATCGAGCAGGTTTCTACTTTCAGATGCTACAGGAATTTCTCGAGTTCGTCAATCCTTTCGCGTGATATGGGAGTTTGAAGTTATGGAATAGTTGAGAAACCATCATAATTTTCGCAAGTCTGATACTCGTAACCATAACTACTATGGCCTAGGGCAAAAATACACAAGCCATTGCAATCGCGCGACATTCTACTTTCAGATGCAACGCGAATTTCTCGAGTTCGTCAATCCGTTCGCGAGATATGGGAGTTTGAAGTTAAGGAATGGTTGGGAAACCATCAAAATTTTCGCTGGTCTGATACTCGAAACCAATACCTGGAATGGCCTGGGGGAAAAGTACCCAAACCATTGTAATCGGGCGAGTTTCTACTTTCAGATGCAACGGGAATTTCTCGAGTTCGTCAATCCTTTCGCGAGATATGGGAGTTTGAAGTTAAGGAATAGTTGTGAAACCATCAAAATTTTCGCAAGTCTGATACCCGAAACCAATAACAACTATGGCCTAGGGCAAAAATACACACACCATTGTAATCGGGCGAGTTTCTACTTTCAGATGCAACCCGAATTTCTCGAGATCGTCAGTCCGTTCGCGAGATATGGGAGTTTGATGTTAAGGAGTGTTTGAGAAACCATCAAAATTTTCGCAAGTCTGAAACTCGAAACCAATAACTACTATGGCCTAGGGCAAAAATACACACAGCATTGTAATCGGGCGAGTTTCTACTTTCAGATGCAACGGGAATTTCTCGAGTTCGTCAATCCGTTCGCGAGATATGGGAGTTTGAAGTTAAGGAATGATTGAGGAACCATCAAAATTTTCGCAAGTCTGATACTCGAAACCAATAACTGGAATGGCCTAGGGGAAAAGTACACACACCATTGTAATCGGGCGAGTTCCTACTTTCAGATGCAATAGCGGTTACTCGAGTTCGTCAATCCGTTCGCGCGATATGGGAGCTTGAAGTTAAGGAATGGTTGAGAAACGATCAAAATTTTCGCAAGTCTCATACTCGAACCCAATTCCTGGAACGACCTAGGGGAAAAGTACACACACCATTGTAATCGGGCGAGCACCTACTTTCAGATGCAACAGGAATTACTCGAGTTCGTTAATCCGTTCGCGAGATATGGGAGGTTGAAGTTAAGGAATGATTAAGGAACGATCAAAATTTTCGCAAGTCTGATACTCGAAACCAATAACTGGAACGGCCTAAGGGAAAGGTACACACACCATTGTACTCGGGCGAGTTCCTACTTGCAGATGCAATAGGAGTTTCTCGAGTTCGTCAATCCGTTCGCGAGATATCGGAGCTTGAAGTTAAGGAATGGTTGAGAAACCACCAAAATTTTCACAAGTCTGATACTCGAAACCAATACCTGGAATGGCCTGGGGGAAAAGTACCCACAGCATTGTAATCGGGCGAGTTTCTACTTTCAGATGCAACGGGAATTTCTCGAGTTCGTCAATCCTTTCGCGAGATATGGGAGTTTGAAGTTAAGTAATGGTTGAGAAACCATCAAAATTTTCGCAAGTCTGATACTCGAAACCAATAACTACTATGGCCTAGGGCAAAAATACACACCATTGTAATCGGGCGAGTTTCAGCTTTCAGATGCAACGGGAATTTCTCGAGTTCGTCAATCCGTTCGCGAGATTTGGGAGTTTGAAGTTAAAGAATGGTTGAGGAACCATCAAAATTTTCGCAAGTCTGATACTCGAAACCAATAACTGGAATGGCCTAGGGGAAAAGTACACACACCATTGTAATCGGGCGGGTTCCTACTTTCAAATGCAACAGGAATTTCTCGAGTTCGTCAATCCTTTCGCGAGATATGGGAGTTTGAAGTTAAGGAATAGTTGAGAAACCATCAAAATTTTCGCAAATGTGATACTCGAAACCAATAACTACAATGGCCTACAGGAAAAGAACACATACCGTTGGAATCGGGCGAGTTTCTACTTTCAGATTCAACAGGAATTTCTCGAGTTCGTCAATCCGTTCGCGAGATATGTGAGTTTGAAGTTAAGGAATGGTTGAGAAACCATCAAAATTTTCGCTGGTCTGATACTCGAAACCAATAACTGGAATGACCTAGGGGAAAAGTACACACACCATTGTAGTCGGACGAGTTTCTACTTTCAGATGCAACGGCAATTTCTCGAGTTCGTCAATCCTTTCGCGAGATATGGGAGTTTGAAGTTAAGGAATGGTTGAGAAACCATCAAAATTTTCGCAAGTCTGATACTCGAAACCAATAACTGGAACGGCCTAGGGGAAAGGTACACACACCATTGTAATCGGGCGAGTTCCTACTTTCAGAGGCAATAGGAGATTCTCGAGTTCGTCAATCCGTTCGCGAGATATTGGAGTTTGGATTTAAGAGATGGTTGAGAAACCATCAAAATTTTGGCAAGTCTGATACTCGAAACCAATAACTGGAATGGCCTAGGGGAAAAGTACACACACCATTGTAATCGGGCGGGTTCCTACTTTCAAATGCAACAGGAATTTCTCGAGTTCGTCAATCCGTTCGCGAGATATGGGAGCTTGAAGAAAAGGAATGGTTGAGAAACCAACAAAATTTTCACTGGTCTGATACTCGAAACCAATAACTGGAATGGACTAGGGGAAAAGTACACACACCATTGTAATCGGGCGAGTTTCTACTTTCAGATGCAACGGGAATTTCTCGAGTTCGTCAATCCTTTCGCGAGATATGGGAGCTTGAAGTTAAGGTACGGTTGAGAAACCATCAAAATTTTCGCAAGTCTGATACTCGAAACCAATAACTGGAATGGCCTATGGGAAAAGTACACACACCATTGTAATCGGGCGAAATTCTACTTTCAGATGCAATAGGAGTTTCTCGAGTTCGTCAATCCGTTCGCGAAATATGGGAGCTTTACTTTAAGGAATGGTTGAGGAACCATAAAAATTTTCGCATGTCTGATACTCGAAACAAATAACCGGAATGGCCTAGGGGAAAAGTACACACACCATTGTAATCGGGCGAGTTTCTACTTTCAGATACAACGGGAATTTTTCCAGTTCGTCAATCCTTTCGCGAGATATGGGAGTTTGAAGTTAAGGAATAGTTCAGAAACCATCAAAATTTTTGCTATCTGATACTCGAAATCAATAACTACTATGGCCTAGGGCAAAAATACACACACCATTGTAATCGGGCGAGTTTCTACTTTCAGATGCAACGAGAATTTCTCGAGTTCGGCAGTGCGTTCGCGAGATATGGGAGTTTGAAGTTAAGGAATGGTAGAGAAACCATCAAAATTTTCGCAAGTCTGATACTTGAAACCAATAACTACAATGGCCTAGGGGAAAAATACACATACCCTTGTAATCGGGAGAGTTTCTACTTTCAGATGCAACAGGAATTTCTCGAGTTCGTCAATCCGTTCGCGCGATATGGGAGTTGAAGTTAAGGAATGGTTGAGAAACCATCAAAATTGTCACAAGTCTGGTACTCGAAACCAACAACCACTATGGACTGTGGCAAAAATACACACACCGTTGCAATCGGGCGAGTGTCTGCTGTCAGATGCAAGTGGAATTTCTCGAGTTCGTCAATCCGTTCGCGCGATATGGGAGTTTGAAGTTAAGGAATGGTAGAGAAACCATCAAAATTTTCGCAAGTCTGATACTTGAAACCAATAACTACAATGGCCTAGGGGAAAAATACACATACCCTTGTAATCGGGAGAGTTTCTACTTTCAGATGCAACAGGAATTTCTCGAGTTCGTCAATCCGTTCGCGCGATATGGGAGTTTGAAGTTAAGGAATGGTAGAGAAACCATCAAAATTTTCGCTGGTCTGATTCTCGAAACCACTAAATGGAATCGCCGAGGGGAAAAGTACACACACCATTGTAATCGGGCGAGTTTCTACTTTCAGATGCAACAGGAATTTCTCGAGTTCGTCAATCCGTTCGCGAGATATGGGAGTTGAAGTTAAGGAATGGTTGAGAAACCATCAAAATTGTCACAAGTCTGGTACTCGAAACCAACAACCACTATGGACTGTGGCAAAAATACACACACCGTTGCAATCGGGCGAGTGTCTGCTGTCAGATGCAAGTGGAATTTCTCGAGTTCGTCAATCCGTTCGCGAGATATGGATGTTTGAAGTTAAGGAATGATAGAGAAACCATCAAAATTTTCGCAAGTCTGATACTTGAAACCAATAACTACAATGGCCTAGGGGAAAAACACACACACTTGTAATCGGGAGAGTTTCTACTTTCAGATGCAACAGGAATTTTTCGGATTCGTCAATCCGTTCGCGAAATATCGGAGTTTGGATTTAAGGGATGGTTGAGAAACCACCAAAATTTTCGCAAGTCTGATACTCGAAACGAATAACTGGAATGGCCTAGGGGAAAAGTACACGCACCATTGTAATCGGGCGAGTTTCTACTTTCAGATGCAACGGCAATTTCTCGAGTTCGTCAATCCGTTCGCGAGATATGGGCGTTTGAAGTTAAGGAATGGTTGTGAAACCATCAAAATTTTCGCTGGTCTAATACTCGAAACCAATAATTGGAATGGCCTTGGGGAAAAGTACACACACCATTGTAATCGGGCGAGCTCCTACTTTCAGATGCAACAGGAATTTCTCGAGTTCGTCAATCCGTTCGCGAGATATGGGAGTTTGAAGTTAAGGAATGGTTGAGAAACCATCAAAATTTTCGCTGGTCTGATTCTCGAAACCACTAAATGGAATCGCCGAGGGGAAAAGTACACACACCATTGTAATCGGGCGAGTTTCTACTTTCAGATGCAACAGGAATTTCTCGAGTTCGTCAATCCGTTCGCGAGATATGGGAGTTGAAGTTAAGGAATGGTTGAGAAACCATCAAAATTGTCACAAGTCTGGTACTCGAAACCAACAACCACTATGGACTGTGGCAAAAATACACACACCGTTGCAATCGGGCGAGTGTCTGCTGTCAGATGCAAGTGGAATTTCTCGAGTTCGTCAATCCGTTCGCGAGATATGGATGTTTGAAGTTAAGGAATGATAGAGAAACCATCAAAATTTTCGCAAGTCTGATACTCGAAACCAACAACTACTATGGCCTAGGGCAAAAATACACATACCGTTGCAATAGGGCGACTGTCTGCTTCCAGATGCAACAGGAATTTCTCGAGTTCGTCAATCCGTTCGCGAAATATCGGAGTTTAGATTTAAGACATGCTTGAGAAACCATCAAAATTTTCGCAATTCTGATGCTAGAAACGAGTAACTGGAATGGCCTCGGAGAGAAGTACACACACCATTGTAATCGGGCAGGTTTCTATTTTCAGATGCTACAGGAATTTCTCGAGTTGGTCAATCCGTTCGCGAGATATGGGAGTTTGAAGTTATGGAATGGTTGAGAAACCTTCAAAATTTTCGCAAGTCTGATACTCGAAACCAATAACTACAATGGCCTAGGGGGGAAATACACACACCGTTGTAATCGGGAGAGTTTCTACTTTCAGATGCAACAGGAATTTTTCGGATTCGTCAATCCGTTCGCCAAATATCGGAGTTTGGATTTAAGGGATGGTTGAGAAACCACCAAAATTTTCGCAAGTCTGATACTCGAAACGAATAACTGGAATGGCCTAGGGGAAAAGTACACACACCATTGTAATCGGGCGAGATCCTACTTTCAGATGCAATAGGAGTTTCTCGAGTTCGTCAATCCGTTCGCGAAATATGGGAGCTTTACTTTAAGGAATGGTTGAGGAACCATAAAAATTTTCGAATGTCTGATACTCGAAACAAATAACCGGAATGGCCTAGGGGAAAAGTACACACACCATTGTAATCGGGCGAGTTTCTACTTTCAGATACAACGGGAATTTTTCCAGTTCGTCAATCCTCGCGCGAGATATGGGAGTTTGAAGTTAAGGAATAGTTGAGAAACCATCAAAATTTTTGCTATCTGATACTCGAAATCAATAACTACTATGGCCTAGGGCAAAAATACACACACCATTGTAATCGGACGAGTTCTTACTTTCAGATGCAACAGGAATTTCTCGAGTTCGTCAATCCGTTCGCGAGATATGGGAGTTTGAAATTGAGGAATGTTTGAGAAACCATCAAAATTTTCGCAGGTCTGATACTCGACACCAATAACTGGAATGACCTAGGGGAAAAGTACACACACCATTGTAATCGGGCGAGTTTCTACTTTCAGATGCAACGGGAATTTCTCGAGTTCGTCAATCCTTTCGCGAGATATGGGAGTTTGAAGTTAAGGAATAGTTGAGAAACCATCAAAATTTTCGCAAGTCTGACACTCGTAACGAATAACTACCACGGCCTAGAGCAAAAATACACAAGCCATTGTAATCGGGCGAATTTCTACTTTCAGATGCAGCGGGAATTTCACGAGTTCGACAATCCGTTCGCGAGATATGGGCGTTTGAAGTTAAGCAATGGGTGAGAAACCATCAAAATTTTCACAAGTCTGATACTCGAAACCAATAACTGGAATGACCTCGGGAAAGAGTACACACACCATTGTAATCGGGCGAGTTTCTACTTTCAGATGCAACGGGAATTTCTCGAGTTCGTCAATCCTTTCGCGAGATATGGGAGTTTGAAGTTAAGGAATAGTTGAGGACCCATCATAATTTTCGCAAGTCTGATACTCGTAACCATTAACTACTATGGCCTAGGGCAAAAATACACAAGCCATTGTAATCGCGCGACATTCTACTTTCAGATGCAACGCGAATTTCTCGAGTTCGTCAATCCGTTCGCGAGATATGGGAGTTTGAAGTTAAGGAATGGTTGAGAAACCATCAAAATTTTCGCTGGTCTGATACTCGAACCCAATAACTGGAATGGCCTAGGGGAAAAGTACAAACACCATTGTAATCGGGCGAGTATCTGCTTTCAGATGCAACAGGAATTTCTCGAGTTCGCCAATCCGTTCGCGAGATATGGGAGTTTGAAATTGAGGAATGTTTGAGAAACCATCAAAATTTTCGCAAGTCTGATACTCGAAACCAATAACTACAATCGCCTAGGGGGAAAATACACACACCGTTGTAATCGGGAGAGTTTCTACTTTCAGATGCAACAGGAATTTTTCGGATTCGTCAATCCGTTCGCCAAATATCGGAGTTTGGATTTAAGGGATGGTTGAGAAACCACCAAAATTTTCGCAAGTCTGATACTCGAAACGAATAACTGGAATGGCCTTGGGGAAAAGTACACACACCATTGTAATCGGACGAGTCCTTTCTTTCAGATGCAACAGGAATTTCTCCAGTTCGTCAATCCGTTCGCGAGATATGGTAGTTTGAAGTTAAGCAATGTTTGAGAAACCATCAAAATTTTCGCAAGTCTGATACACGAAACCAATAACTGGAATGACCTCGGGGAAAAGTACGCACACCACTGTAATCGGGCCAGTTTCTACTTTCAGATGCAACGGGAATTTCTCGAGTTCGTCAATCCTTTCGCGTGATATGGGAGTTTGAAGTTATGGAATAGTTGAGAAACCATCAAAATTTTCGCAAGTCTGATACTCGTAACCAATAACTGGAATGGCCTAGGGGAAAAGTACACACACCATTGTAATCGGGAGAGATTCTGCTTTCAGATGAAACAGGAATTTCTCGAGTTCGTCAATCCGTTCGCGAGATATGGGAGTTTGAAGTTAAGGAATGGTTGAGAAACCATCAAAATTTTCGCTGGTCTGATACTCGAAACCAATAACTGGAATGGCCTAGGGGAAAAGTACAAACACCATTGTAATCGGGCGAGTTTCTGCTTTCAGATGCAACAGGAATTTCTCGAGTTCGTCAATCCGTTCGCGAGATATGGGAGTTTGAAATTGAGGAATGTTTGAGAAACCATCAAAATTTTCACAAGTCTGATACTCGAAACCAATAACTGGAATGACCTCGGGAAAGAGTACACACACCATTGTAATCGGGCGAGTCTCTACTTTCAGATGCAACGGGAATTTCTCGAGTTCGTCAATCCTTTCGCGAGATATGGGAGTTTGAAGTTAAGGAATAGTTGAGAAACCATCAAAATTTTCGCAAGTCTGACACTCGTAACCAATAACTACCACGGCCTAGGGCAAAAATACACAAGCCATTGTAATCGGGCGAATTTCTACTTTCAGATGCAGCGGGAATTTCACGAGTTCGTTAATCCGTTCGCGAGATATGGGCGTTTGAAGTTAAGCAATGAGTGAGAAACCATCAAAATTTTCACAAGTCTGATACTCGAAACCAATAACTGGAATGACCTCGGGAAAGAGTACACACACCATTGTAATCGGGCGAGTTTCTACTTTCAGATGCAACGGGAATTTCTCGAGTTCGTCAATCCTTTCGCGAGATATGGGAGTTTGAAGTTAAGGAATAGTTGAGGACCCATCATAATTTTCGCAAGTCTGATACTCGTAACCATTAACTACTATGGCCTAGGGCAAAAATACACAAGCCATTGTAATCGCGCGACATTCTACTTTCAGATGCAACGCGAATTTCTCGAGTTCGTCAATCCGTTCGCGAGATATGGGAGTTTGAAATTGAGGAATGTTTGAGAAACCATCAAAATTTTCGCAGGTCTGATACTCGACACCAATAACTGGAATGACCTCGGGGAAAAGTACACACACCATTGTAATCGGGCGAGTTTCTACTTTCAGATGCAACGGGAATTTCTCGAGTTCGTCAATCCTTTCGCGAGATATGGGAGTTTGAAGTTAAGGAATAGTTGAGAAACAATCAAAATTTTCGCAAGTCTGACACTCGTAACCAATAACTACCACGGCCTAGGGCAAAAATACACAAGCCATTGTAATCGGGCGAATTTCTACTTTCAGATGCAGCGGGAATTTCACGAGTTCGTCAATCCGTTCGCGAGATATGGGCGTTTGAAGTTAAGCAATGGGTGAGAAACCATCAAAATTTTCGCAAGTCTCATACTCGAAACCAATAACTTGAATGGCCTAGGGCAAAAGTACACACAGCATTGTAATCGGGCGAGTTTCTACTTTCAGATGCAACGGGAATTTCTCGAGTTCGTCAACCCGTTCGCGAGATATGGGAGTTTGAAGTTAAGGAATGATTGAGGAACCATCAAAATTTTCGCAAGTCTGATACTCGAAACCAATAACTGGAATGGCCTAGGGGAAAAGTACACACACCATTGTACTCGGGCGAGTTCCTACTTGCAGATGCAATAGGAGTTTCTCGAGTTCGTCAATCCGTTCGCGAGATATCGGAGCTTGAAGTTAAGGAATGGTTGAGAAACCATCAAAATTTTCACAAGTCTGATACTAGAAACCAATACCTGGAATGGCCTGGGGGAAAAGTACCCAAACCATTGTAATCGGGCGAGTTTCTACTTTCAGATGCAACGGGAATTTCTCGAGTTCGTCAATCCTTTCGCGAGATATGGGAGTTTGAAGTTAAGGAACAGTTGAGAAACCATCAAAATTTTCGCAAGTCTGATACTCGAAACCAATAACAACTATGGCCTAGGGCAAAAACACACACACCATTGTAATCGGGCGAGTTTCTACTTTCAGATGCAACCCGAATTTCTCGAGTTCGTCAGTCCGTTCGCGAGATATGGGAGTTTGATGTTAAGGAGTGTTTGAGAAACCATCAAAATTTTCGCAAGTCTGATACTCGAAACCAATAACTACTATGGCCTAGGGCAAAAATACACACAGCATTGTAATCGGGCGAGTTTCTACTTTCAGATGCAACGGGAATTTCTCGAGTTCGTCAATCCGTTCGCGAGATATGGGAGTTTGAAGTTAAGGAATGATTGAGGAACCATCAAAATTTTCGCAAGTCTGATACTCGAAACCAATAACTGGAATGGCCTAGGGGAAAAGTACACACACCATTGTAATCGGGCGAGTTCCTACTTTCAGATGCAATAGCGGTTACTCGAGTTCGTCAATCCGTTCGCGAGATATGGGAGCTTGAAGTTAAGGAATGGTTGAGAAACGATCAAAATTTTCGCAAGTCTCATACTCGAAACCAATTCCTGAAATGACCTAGGGGAAAAGTACAAACACCATTGTAATCGGGCGAGTATCTGCTTTCAGATGCAACAGGAATTTCTCGAGTTCGCCAATCCGTTCGCGAGATATGGGAGTTTGAAATTGAGGAATGTTTGAGAAACCATCAAAATTTTCGCAAGTCTGATACTCGAAACCAATAACTACAATCGCCTAGGGGGAAAATACACACACCGTTGTAATCGGGAGAGTTTCTACTTTCAGATGCAACAGGAATTTTTCGGATTCGTCAATCCGTTCGCCAAATATCGGAGTTTGGATTTAAGGGATGGTTGAGAAACCACCAAAATTTTCGCAAGTCTGATACTCGAAACGAATAACTGGAATGGCCTAGGGGAAAAGTACACACACCATTGTAATCGGGCGAGATTCTACTTTCAGATGCAATAGGAGTTTCTCGAGTTCGTCAATCCGTTCGCGAAATATGGGAGCTTTACTTTAAGGAATGGTTGAGGAACCATAAAAATTTTCGAATGTCTGATACTCGAAACAAATAACCGGAATGGCCTAGGGGAAAAGTACACACACCATTGTAATCGGGCGAGTTTCTACTTTCAGATACAACGGGAATTTTTCCAGTTCGTCAATCCTCGCGCGAGATATGGGAGTTTGAAGTTAAGGAATAGTTGAGAAACCATCAAAATTTTTGCTATCTGATACTCGAAATCAATAACTACTATGGCCTAGGGCAAAAATACACACACCATTGTAATCGGACGAGTTCTTACTTTCAGATGCAACAGGAATTTCTCGAGTTCGTCAATCCGTTCGCGAGATATGGGAGTTTGAAATTGAGGAATGTTTGAGAAACCATCAAAATTTTCGCAGGTCTGATACTCGACACCAATAACTGGAATGACCTCGGGGAAAAGTACACACACCATTGTAATCGGGCGAGTTTCTACTTTCAGATGCAACGGGAATTTCTCGAGTTCGTCAATCCTTTCGCGAGATATGGGAGTTTGAAGTTAAGGAATAGTTGAGAAACCATCAAAATTTTCGCAAGTCTGACACTCGTAACCAATAACTACCACGGCCTAGAGCAAAAATACACAAGCCATTGTAATCGGGCGAATTTCTACTTTCAGATGCAGCGGGAATTTCACGAGTTCGACAATCCGTTCGCGAGATATGGGCGTTTGAAGTTAAGCAATGGGTGAGAAACCATCAAAATTTTCACAAGTCTGATACTCGAAACCAATAACTGGAATGACCTCGGGAAAGAGTACACACACCATTGTAATCGGGCGAGTTTCTACTTTCAGATGCAACGGGAATTTCTCGAGTTCGTCAATCCTTTCGCGAGATATGGGAGTTTGAAGTTAAGGAATAGTTGAGGACCCATCATAATTTTCGCAAGTCTGATACTCGTAACCATTAACTACTATGGCCTAGGGCAAAAATACACAAGCCATTGTAATCGCGCGACATTCTACTTTCAGATGCAACGCGAATTTCTCGAGTTCGTCAATCCGTTCGCGAGATATGGGAGTTTGAAGTTAAGGAATGGTTGAGAAACCATCAAAATTTTCGCTGGTCTGATACTCGAACCCAATAACTGGAATGGCCTAGGGGAAAAGTACAAACACCATTGTAATCGGGCGAGTATCTGCTTTCAGATGCAACAGGAATTTCTCGAGTTCGCCAATCCGTTCGCGAGATATGGGAGTTTGAAATTGAGGAATGTTTGAGAAACCATCAAAATTTTCGCAAGTCTGATACTCGAAACCAATAACTACAATCGCCTAGGGGGAAAATACACACACCGTTGTAATCGGGAGAGTTTCTACTTTCAGATGCAACAGGAATTTTTCGGATTCGTCAATCCGTTCGCCAAATATCGGAGTTTGGATTTAAGGGATGGTTGAGAAACCACCAAAATTTTCGCAAGTCTGATACTCGAAACGAATAACTGGAATGGCCTTGGGGAAAAGTACACACACCATTGTAATCGGACGAGTCCTTACTTTCAGATGCAACAGGAATTTCTCCAGTTCGTCAATCCGTTCGCGAGATATGGTAGTTTGAAGTTAAGCAATGTTTGAGAAACCATCAAAATTTTCGCAAGTCTGATACACGAAACCAATAACTGGAATGACCTCGGGGAAAAGTACGCACACCACTGTAATCGGGCCAGTTTCTACTTTCAGATGCAACGGGAATTTCTCGAGTTCGTCAATCCTTTCGCGTGATATGGGAGTTTGAAGTTATGGAATAGTTGAGAAACCATCAAAATTTTCGCAAGTCTGATACTCGTAACCAATAACTGGAATGTCCTAGGGGAAAAGTACACACACCATTGTAATCGGGAGAGATTCTGCTTTCAGATGAAACAGGAATTTCTCGAGTTCGTCAATCCGTTCGCGAGATATGGGAGTTTGAAGTTAAGGAATGGTTGAGAAACCATCAAAATTTTCGCTGGTCTGATACTCGAAACCAATAACTGGAATGGCCTAGGGGAAAAGTACAAACACCATTGTAATCGGGCGAGTTTCTGCTTTCAGATGCAACAGGAATTTCTCGAGTTCGTCAATCCGTTCGCGAGATATGGGAGTTTGAAATTGAGGAATGTTTGAGAAACCATCAAAATTTTCGCAGGTCTGATACTCGACACCAATAACTGGAATGACCTCGGGGAAAAGTACACACACCATTGTAATCGGGCGAGTTTCTACTTTCAGATGCAACGGGAATTTCTCGAGTTCGTCAATCCTTTCGCGAGATATGGGAGTTTGAAGTTAAGGAATAGTTGAGAAACCATCAAAATTTTCGCAAGTCTGACACTCGTAACCAATAACTACCACGGCCTAGGGCAAAAATACACAAGCCATTGTAATCGGGCGAATTTCTACTTTCAGATGCAGCGGGAATTTCGCGAGTTCGTCAATCCGTTCGCGAGATATGGGCGTTTGAAGTTAAGCAATGGGTGAGAAACCATCAAAATTTTCGCAAGTCTCATACTCGAAACCAATAACTTGAATGGCCTAGGGGAAAAGTACACACAGCATTGTAATCGGGCGAGTTTCTACTTTCAGATGCAACGGGAATTTCTCGAGTTCGTCAATCCGTTCGCGAGATATGGGAGTTTGAAGTTAAGGAATGATTGAGGAACCATCAAAATTTTCGCAAGTCTGATATTCGAAACCAATAACTGGAATGGCCTAGGGGAAAAGTACACACACCATTGTAATCGGGCGAGTTCCTACTTTCAGATGCAATAGCGGTTACTCGAGTTCGTCAATCCGTTCGCGAGATATGGGAGCTTGAAGTTAAGGAATGGTTGAGAAACGATCAAAATTTTCGCAAGTCTGATACTCGAAACCAATAACTGGAACGGCCTAGGGGAAAGGTACACACACCATTGAACTCGGGCGAGTTCCTACTTGCAGATGCAATAGGAGTTTCTCGAGTTCGTCAATCCGTTCGCGAGATATCGGAGCTTGAAGTTAAGGAATGGTTGAGAAACCATCAAAATTTTCACAAGTCTGATACTCGAAACCAATACCTGGAATGGCCTGGGGGAAAAGTACCCAAACCATTGTAATCGGGCGAGTTTCTACTTTCAGATGCAACGGGAATTTCTCGAGTTCGTCAATCCTTTCGCGAGATATGGGAGTTTGAAGTTAAGGAACAGTTGAGACACCATCAAAATTTTCGCAAGTCTGATACTCGAAACCAATAACAACTATGGCCTAGGGCAAAAACACACACACCATTGTAATCGGGCGAGTTTCTACTTTCAGATGCAACCCGAATTTCTCGAGTTCGTCAGTCCGTTCGCGAGATATGGGAGTTTGATGTTAAGGAGTGTTTGAGAAACCATCAAAATTTTCGCAAGTCTGATACTCGAAACCAATAACTACTATGGCCTAGGGCAAAAATACACACAGCATTGTAATCGTGCGAGTTTCTACTTTCAGATGCAACGGGAATTTCTCGAGTTCGTCAATCCGTTCGCGAGATATGGGAGTTTGAAGTTAAGGAATGATTGAGGAACCCATCAAAATTTTCGCAAGTCTGATACTCGAAACCAATAACTGGAATGGCCTAGGGGAAAAGTACACACACCATTGTAATCGGGCGAGTTCCTACTTTCAGATGCAATAGCGGTTACTCGAGTTCGTCAATCCGTTCGCGAGATATGGGAGCTTGAAGTTAAGGAATGGTTGAGAAACGATCAAAATTTTCGCAAGTCTCATACTCGAAACCAATTCCTGAAATGACCTAGGGGAAAAGTACACACACCATTGTAATCGGGCGAGCACCTACTTTCAGATGCAACAGGAATTTCTCGAGTTCGTCAATCCGTTCGCGAGATATGGGAGTTTGAAGTTAAGGAATGATTAAGGAACGATCAAAATTTTCGCAAGTCTTATACTCGAAACCAATAACTGGAACGGCCTAAGGGAAAGGTACACACACCATTGTACTCGGGCGAGTTCCTACTTGCAGATGCAATAGGAGTTTCTCGAGTTCGTCAATCCGTTCGCGAGATATCGGAGCTTGAAGTTAAGGAATGGTTGAGAAACCATCAAAATTTTCACAACTCTGATACTCGAAACCAATACCTGGAATGGCCTGGGGGAAAAGTACCCACACCATTGTAATCGGGCGAGTTTCTACTTTCAGATGCAACGGGAATTTCTCGAGTTCGTCAATCCTTTCGCGAGATATGGGAGTTTGAAGTTAAGGAATAGTTGAGAAACCATCAAAATTTTCGCAAGTCTGATACTCGAAACCAATAACAACTATGGCCTAGGGCAAAAATACACACAGCATTGTAATCGGGCGAGTTTCTACTTTCAGATGCAACGGGAATTTCTCGAGTTCGTCAATCCGTTCGCGAGATATGGGAGTTTGAAGTTAAGGAATGATTGAGAAACCATTAAAATTTTCGCAATTCAGATGCTAGAAACGAATAACTGGAGTTGCCTAGGGCAAAAGTACACACAACATCGTAATCGGGCGAGTTCCTACTTTCAGATGCAACGCGAATTTCTCGAGTTTGTCAGTCCGTTCGCGAAATACGGGAGCTTTAAATTAAGGAATGGTTGAGGAACCATCAAAATTTTCGCTGGTCTGATACTCGAAACCAATAACTGGAATGGCCTAGGGGAAAAGTACACACACCATTGTAATCGGGCGAGTTTCTACCTTCAGATGCAACGGGAATTTCTCGAGTTCGTCAATCCTTTCGCGAGATATGGGAGTTGGAAGTTAAGGAATGGTTGAGAAACCATCAAAATTTTCGCAAGTCTGATACTCGAAACCAATAACTACTATGGCCTAGGGCAAAAATACACACCATTGTAATCGGGCGGGTTTCTACTTTCAGATGCAACGGGAATTTCTCGAGTTCGTCAATCCGTTCGCGAGATATGGGAGTTTGAAGTTAAGGAATGGTTGAGGAACCATCAAAATTTTCGCAAGTCTGATACTCGAAACCAATAACTGGAATGGCCTAGGGGAAAAGTACACACACCATTGTAATCGGGCGAGTTTCTACCTTCAGATGCAACGGGAATTTCTCGAGTTCGTCAATCCTTTCGCGAGATATGGGAGTTTGAAGTTAAGGAATGGTTGAGAAACCATCAAAATTTTCGCAAGTCTGATACTCGAAACCAATAACTACTATGGCCTAGGGCAAAAATACACACCATTGTAATCGGGCGAGTTTCTACTTTCAGATGCAACGGGAATTTCTCGAGTTCGTCAATCCGTTCGCGAGATATGGGAGTTTGAAGTTAAGGAATGGTTGAGGAACCATCAAAATTTTCGCAAGTCTGATACTCGAAACCAATAACTGGAATGGCCTAGGGGAAAAGTACACACACCATTGTAATCGGGCCAGTTCCTACTTTCAGAGGCAATAGGAGTTTCTCGAGTTCGTCAATCCGTTCGCCAGATATGGGAGTTTGAAGTTAAGGAATGGTTGAGAAACCATCAAAATTTTCGCAAGTCTGATACTCGAAACCAATAACTGGGATGGCCCAGGGGAAAAGTACACACACCATTGTAATCGGGCGAGTTTCTACTTTCAGTTGCAACGGGAATTTTTCGAGTTCGTCAATCCTTTCGCGAGATATGGGAGTTTGAAGTTAAGGAATAGTTGAGAAACCATCAAAATTTTCGCAAATCTGATACTCGAAACCAATAAATACAATGGCCTACGGGAAAAGAACACATACCGTTGGAATCGGGCGAGTTTCTACTTTCAGATTCAACAGGAATTTCTCGAGTTCGTCAATCCGTTCGCGAGATATGGGAGTTTGAAGTTAAGGAATGGTTGAGAAACCATCAAAATTTTCGCTGGTCTGATACTCGAAACCAATAACTGGAATGACCTAGGGGAAAAGTACACACACCATTGTAGTCGGACGAGTTTCTACTTTCAGATGCAACGGCAATTTCTCGAGTTCGTCAATCCTTTCGCGAGATATGGGAGTTTGAAGTTAAGGAATGGTTGAGAAACCATCAAAATTTTCGCAAGTCTGATACTCGAAACCAATAAATGAAACGGCCTAGGGGAAAGGTACACACACCATTGTAATCGGGCGAGTTCCTACTTTCAGAGGCAATAGGAGTTTCTCGAGTTCGTCAATCCGTTCGCGAGATATTGGAGTTTGGATTTAAGAGATGGTTGAGAAACCATCAAAATTTTCGCTGGTCTGATACTCGAAACCAATAACTGGAATGGACTAGGGGAAAAGTACACACACCATTGTAATCGGGCGAGTTTCTACTTTCAGATGCAACGGGAATTTCTCGAGTTCGTCAATCCTTTCGCGAGATATGGGAGCTTGAAGCTAAGGTACGGTTGAGAAACCATCAAAATTTTCGCAAGTCTGATACTCGAAACCAATAACTGGAATGGCCTATGGGAAAAGTACACACACCATTGTAATCGGGCGAGTTTCTACTTTCAGATGCAACGGGAATTTCTCGAGTTCGTCAATCCTTTCGCGAGATATGGGAGCTTGAAGTTAAGGAATGGTTGAGAAACCATCAAAATTTTCGCAAGTCTGATACTCGAAACCAGTAACTACTATGGCCTAGGGCAAAAATACACACACCATTATAATCGGGCGAGTTCCTACTTTCAGATGCAATAGGAGTTTCTCGAGTTCGTCAATCCGTTCGCGAAATATGGGAGCTTTAAATTAAGGAATGGTTGAGGAACCATCAAAATTTTCGCAAGTCTGATACTCGAAACCAATAACCGGAATGGCCTAGGGGAAAAGTACACACACCATTGTAATCGGGCGAGTATCTACTTTCAGATGCAACGGGAATTTCTCGAGTTCGTCAATCCTTTCGCGAGATATGGGAGCTTGAAGTTAAGGTACGGTTGAGAAACCATCAAAATTTTCGCAAGTCTGATACTCGAAACCAATAACTGGAATGGCCTATGGGAAAAGTACACACACCATTGTAATCGGGCGAGTTTCTACTTTCAGATGCAACGGGAATTTCTCGAGTTCGTCAATCCTTTCGCGAGATATGGGAGCTTGAAGTTAAGGAATGGTTGAGAAACCATCAAAATTTTCGCAAGTCTGATACTCGAAACCAGTAACTACTATGGCCTAGGGCAAAAATACACACACCATTGTAATCGGGCGAGTTCCTACTTTCAGATGCAATAGGAGTTTCTCGAGTTCGTCAATCCGTTCGAGAAATATGGGAGCTTTACTTTAAGGAATGGTTGAGGAACCATAAAAATTTTCGCAAGTCTGATACTCGAAACAAATAACCGGAATGGCCTAGGGGAAAAGTACACACACCATTGTATTCGGGCGAGTTTCTACTTTCAGATACAACGGGAATTTTTCGAGTTCGTCAATCCTTTCGCGAGATATGGGAGTTTGAAGTTAAGGAATAGTTGAGAAACCATCAAAATTTTTGCTATCTGATACTCGAAATCAATAACTACTATGGCCTAGGGCAAAAATACACACACCATTGTAATCGGGCGAGTTTCTACTTTCAGATGCAACGCGAATTTCTCGAGTTCGGCAGTGCGTTCGCGAGATATGGGAGTTTGAAGTTAAGGAATGGTTGAGAAACCATCAAAATTTTCGCAAGTCTGAGACTCGAAACCAATAACTACTATGGCCTTGGGCAAAAATACACACACCATTGTGATCGGGCGAGTTTCTACTTTCAGATGCAACGGGAATTTCTCGAGTTCTTCAATCCGTTCGCGAGATATGGGAGTTTGAAGTTAAGGAATGGTTGAGAAACCACCAAAATTTTCGCAAGTCTGATACTCGAAACCAATAAATGGAATGGCCTTGGGCAAAAATACACACACCATTGTAATCGGGCGAGTTTCTACTTTCAGATGCAACGGGAATTTCTCGAGTTCTTCAATCCGTTCGCGAGATATGGGAGTTTGAAGTTAAGGAATGATTGAGGAACCATCAAAGTTTTCGCAATTCTGATACTCGAAACCAATAACTGGAATGGCGTAGGGGAAAAGTACACACACCATTGTAATCGGGCGAGTTTCTACTTTCAGATGCAACGGGAATTTCTCGAGTTCGTCAATCCTTTCGCGAGATATGGGAGCTTGAAGTTAAGGAATGGTTGAGAAACCATCAAAATTTTCGTAAGTCTGATACTCGAAACCAGTAACTACTATGGCCTAGGGCAAAAATACACACACCATTATAATCGGGCGAGTTCCTACTTTCAGATGCAATAGGAGTTTCTCGAGTTCGTCAATCCGTTCGCGAAATATGGGAGCTTTAAATTAAGGAATGGTTGAGGAACCATCAAAATTTTCGCAAGTCTGATACTCGAAACCAATAACCGGAATGGCCTAGGGGAAAAGTACACACACCATTGTAATCGGGCGAGTATCTACTTTCAGATGCAACGGGAATTTCTCGAGTTCGTCAATCCTTTCGCGAGATATGGGAGCTTGAAGTTAAGGTACGGTTGAGAAACCATCAAAATTTTCGCAAGTCTGATACTCGAAACCAATAACTGGAATGGCCTATGGGAAAAGTACACACACCATTGTAATCGGGCGAGTTTCTACTTTCAGATGCAACGGGAATTTCTCGAGTTCGTCAATCCTTTCGCGAGATATGGGAGCATGAAGTTAAGGAATGGTTGAGAAACCATCAAAATTTTCGCAAGTCTGATACTCGAAACCAGTAACTACTATGGCCTAGGGCAAAAATACACACACCATTATAATCGGGCGAGTTCCTACTTTCAGATGCAATAGGAGTTTCTCGAGTTCGTCAATCCGTTCGCGAAATATGGGAGCTTTAAATTAAGGAATGGTTGAGGAACCATCAAAATTTTCGCAAGTCTGATACTCGAAACCAATAACCGGAATGGCCTAGGGGAAAAGTACACACACCATTGTAATCGGGCGAGTATCTACTTTCAGATGCAACGGGAATTTCTCGTGTTCGTCAATCCTTTCGCGAGATATGGGAGCTTGAAGTTAAGGTACGGTTGAGAAACCATCAAAATTTTCGCAAGTCTGATACTCGAAACCAATAACTGGAATGGCCTATGGGAAAAGTACACACACCATTGTAATCGGGCGAGTTTCTACTTTCAGATGCAACGGGAATTTCTCGAGTTCGTCAATCCTTTCGCGAGATATGGGAGCTTGAAGTTAAGGAATGGTTGAGAAACCATCAAAATTTTCGCAAGTCTGATACTCGAAACCAGTAACTACTATGGCCTAGGGCAAAAATACACACACCATTGTAATCGGGCGAGTTCCTACTTTCAGATGCAATAGGAGTCTCTCGAGTTCGTCAATCCGTTCGAGAAATATGGGAGCTTTACTTTAAGGAATGGTTGAGGAACCATAAAAATTTTCGCAAGTCTGATACTCGAAATAAATAACCGGAATGGCCTAGGGGAAAAGTACACACACCATTGTAATCGGGCGAGTTTCTACTTTCAGATGCAACAGGAATTTCTCGAGTTCGTCAATCCGTTCGCGAGATATGGGAGTTTGAAGTTAAGGAATGGTTGAGAAACCATCAAAATTTTCGCAAGTCTGATACTCGAAACCAATAACAACAATGGCCTAGGGGAAAAATACACATACCTTTGTAATCGGGCGAGTTTCTACTTTCAGATGCAACAGGAATTTCTCGAGCTCGTCAATCCGTTCGCGAGACATGGAAGTTTGAAATTAAGGAACGGTTGAGAAACCATAAAAATTTTCGCAAGTCTGATACTCGAAACCAATAACTACAAAGGCTTAGGGGAAAAATACACATACCGTTGTAATCGGGCGAGTTTCTTCTTCCAGATGCGACCGGAATTTCTCGTGTTCGTCAACCCGTTCGCGAGATATGGGAGTTTGAAATTAAGGAACGGTTGAGAAACAATCACAATTTTCGCAAGTCTGATACTCGAAACCAATAACTACTGTGGCCTAGGGGAAAAATACACATGCCATTGTAATCGGGCGTGTTTCTACTTTCAGATGCAACAGGAATTTCTCGAGTTCGTCAATCCGTTCGCGAGATATGGGAGTTTGAAGTTAAGGAATGGTTGCGAAACCATCAAAATTTTCGCAAGTCTGATACTCGAAACCAATAACTACAAAGGCCTAGGGGAAAAATACACATACCATTGCAATCGGGCGAGTTTCTACTTGCAGATGCAACAGGAATTTCTCGAGCTCGTCAATCCGTTCGCGAGATATGGGAGTTTGAAATTAAGGAACGGTTGAGAAACAATCACAATTTTCGCAAGTCTGATACTCGAAACCAATAACTACTGTGGCCTAGGGGAAAAATACACATACCTTTGTAATCGGGCGAGTTTCTACTTTCAGATGCAACAGGAATTTCTCGAGTTCGTCAATCCGTTCGCGAGATATGGGAGTTTGAAGTTAAGGAATGGTTGAGAAACCATCAAAATTTTCGCAAGTCTGATACTCGAAACCAATAACAACAATGGCCTAGGGGAAAAATACACATACCTTTGTAATCGGGCGAGTTTCTACTTTCAGATGCAACAGGAATTTCTCGAGCTCGTCAATCCGTTCGCGAGATATGGAAGTTTGAAATTAAGGAACGGTTGAGAAACCATAAAAATTTTCGCAAGTCTGATACTCGAAACCAATAACTACAAAGGCTTAGGGGAAAAATACACATACCGTTGGAATCGGGCGAGTTTCTTCTTCCAGATGCGACCGGAATTTCTCGTGTTCGTCAATCCGTTCGCGAGATATGGGAGTTTGAAATTAAGGAACGGTTGAGAAACAATCACAATTTTCGCAAGTCTGATACTCGAAACCAATAACTACTGTGGCCTAGGGGAAAAATACACATGCCTTTGTAATCGGGCGAGTTTCTACTTTCAGATGCAACAGGAATTTCTCGAGTTCGTCAATCCGTTCGCGAGATATGGCAGTTTGAAGTTAAGGAATGGTTGCGAAACCATCAAAATTTTCGCAAGTCTGATACTCGAAACCAATAACTACAAAGGCCTAGGGGAAAAATACACATACCATTGCAATCGGGCGAGTTTCTACTTGCAGATGCAACAGGAATTTCTCGAGCTCGTCAATCCGTTCGCGAGATATGGGAGTTTGAAATTAAGGAACGGTTGAGAAACAATCACAATTTTCGCAAGTCTGATACTCGAAACCAATAACTACTGTGGCCTAGGGGAAAAATACACATACCTTTGTAATCGCGCGAGTTTCTACTTTCAGATGCAACAGGAATTTCTCGAGTTCGTCAATCCGTTCGCGAGATATGGGAGTTTGAAGTTAAGGAATGGTTGAGAAACCATCAAAATTTTCCCAAGTCTGATACTCGAAACCAATAACTACAAAGGCCTAGGGGAAAAATACACATACCTTTGCAATCGGGCGAGTTTCTACTTTCAGATGCAACAGGAATTTCTCGAGCTCGTCAATCCGTTCGCGAGATATGGGAGTTTGAAATTAAGGAACGGTTGAGAAACAATCACAATTTTCGCAAGTCTGATACTCGAAACCAATAACTACTGTGGCCTAGGGAAAAATATACATACCTTTGTAATCGGGCGAGTTTCTACTTTCAGATGCAGCAGGAATTTCTCGAGTTCGTCAATCCGTTCGCGAGATATGGGAGTTTGAAGTTAAGGAATGGTTGAGAAACCATCAAAACTTTCGCAATTCTGATACTAGAAACGAATAACTTGAATGACCTAGGGGAAAAGTACACACACCATTGTAATCGGACGACTTTCTACTTTCAGATGCAACAGGAAATAATCCAGTTCGTCAATCCGTTCGCGAGATATGGGAGTTTGAAGTTAAGGAATAATTGAGAAACCATCACAATTTTCGCAAGTCTGATACTCGAAACCAATAACTACTGTGGCCTAGGGCAAAAATACACATACCGTTGTAATCGGGCGAGTTTCTACTTTCAGATGCAACAGGAATTTCTCGGGTTCGTCAATCCGTTCGCGAGATATGGGAGTTTGAAGTTAAGGAATGGTTGAGAAACCATCAAAATTTTCGCAAGTCTGATACTCGAAACCAATAACTACAAAGGCTTAGGGGAAAAATACACATACCGTTGTAATCGGGAGAGTTTCTTCTTCCAGATGCGACCGGAATTTCTCGTGTTCGCTAATCCGTTCGCGAGATATGGGAGTTTGAAATGAAGGAATGGTTGAGAAACCATTACAATTTTCGCCAGTCTGATACTCGAAACCAATCACTACAAAGGCCTAGGGGAAAAATACACATACCTTTGCAATCGGGCGAGTTTCTACTTTCAGATGCAACAGGAATTTCTCGAGCTCGTCAATCCGTTCGCGAGATATGGGAGTTTGAAATTAAGGAACGGTTGAGAAACAATCACAATTTTCGCAAGTCTGATACTCGAAACCAATAACTACTGTGGCCTAGGGGAAAAATACACATACCTTTGTAATCGGGCGAGTTTCTACTTTCAGATGCAACAGGAATTTCTCGAGTTCGTCAATCCGTTCGCGAGATATGGGAGTTTGAAGTTAAGGAATGGTTGAGAAACCATCAAAATTTTCGCAAGTCTGATACTCGAAACCAATAACAACAATGGCCTAGGGGAAAAATACACATACCTTTGTAATCGGGCGAGTTTCTACTTTCAGATGCAACAGGAATTTCTCGAGCACGTCAATCCGTTCGCGAGATATGGAAGTTTGAAATTAAGGAACGGTTGAGAAACCATAAAAATTTTCGCAAGTCTGATACTCGAAACCAATAACTACAAAGGCTTAGGGGAGAAATACACATACCGTTGTAATCGGGCGAGTTTCTTCTTCCAGATGCAACCGGAATTTCTCGTGTTCGTCAATCCGTTCGCGAGATATGGGAGTTTGAATTTAAGGAACGGTTGAGAAACAATCACAATTTTCGCAAGTCTGATACTCGAAACCAATAACTACTGTGGCCTAGGGGAAAAATACACATGCCTTTGTAATCGGGCGAGTTTCTACTTTCAGATGCAACAGGAATTTCTCGAGTTCGTCAATCCGTTCGCGAGATATGGGAGTTTGAAGTTAAGGAATGGTTGCGAAGCCATCAAAATTTTCGCAAGTCTGATACTCGAAACCAATAACTACAAAGGCCTAGGGGAAAAATACACATACCATTGCAATCGGGCGAGTTTCTACTTGCAGATGCAACAGGAATTTCTCGAGCTCGTCAATCCGTTCGCGAGATATGGGAGTTTGAAATTAAGGAACGGTTGAGAAACAATCACAATTTTCGCAAGTCTGATACTCGAAACCAATAACTACTGTGGCCTAGGGGAAAAATACACATACCTTTGTAATCGCGCGAGTTTCTACTTTCAGATGCAACAGGAATTTCTCGAGTTCGTCAATCCGTTCGCGAGATATGGGAGTTTGAAGTTAAGGAATGGTTGAGAAACCATCAAAATTTTCCCAAGTCTGATACTCGAAACCAATAACTACAAAGGCCTAGGGGAAAAATACACATACCTTTGCAATCGGGCGAGTTTCTACTTTCAGATGCAACAGGAATTTCTCGAGTTCGTCAATCCGTTCGCGAGATATGGGAGTTTGAAGTTAAGGAATGGTTGAGAAACCATCAAAATTTTCGCAAGTCTGATACTCGAAACCAATAACAACAATGGCCTAGGGGAAAAATACATATACCTTTGTAATCGGGCGAGTTTCTACTTTCAGATGCAACAGGAATTTCTCGAGCACGTCAATCCGTTCGCGAGATATGGAAGTTTGAAATTAAGGAACGGTTGAGAAACAATCACAATTTTCGCAAGTCTGATACCCGAAACCAATAACTACAAAGGCTTAGGGGAGAAATACACATACCGTTGTAATCGGGCGAGTTTCTTCTTCCAGATGCAATCGGAATTTCTCGTGTTCGTCAATCCGTTCGCGAGATTTGGGAGTTTGAAATTAAGGAACGGTTGAGAAACAATCACAATTTTCGCAAGTCTGATACTCGAAACCAATAACTACTGTGGCCTAGGGGAAAAATACACATGCCTTTGTAATCGGGCGAGTTTCTACTTTCAGATGCAACAGGAATTTCTCGAGTTCGTCAATCCGTTCGCGAGATATGGGAGTTTGAAGTTAAGGAATGGTTGCGAAACCATCAAAATTTTCGCAAGTCTGATACTCGAAACCAATAACTACAAAGGCCTAGGGGAAAAATACACATACCATTGCAATCGGGCGAGTTTCTACTTGCAGATGCAACAGGAATTTCTCGAGCTCGTCAATCCGTTCGCGAGATATGGGAGTCTGAAATTAAGGAACGGTTGAGAAACAATCACAATTTTCGCAAGTCTGATACTCGAAACCAATAACTACTGTGGCCTAGGGGAAAAATACACATACCTTTGTAATCGCGCGAGTTTCTACTTTCAGATGCAACAGGAATTTCTCGAGTTCGTCAATCCGTTCGCGAGATATGGGAGTTTGAAGTTAAGGAATGGTTGAGAAACCATCAAAATTTTCCCAAGTCTGATACTCGAAACCAATAACTACAAAGGCCTAGGGGAAAAACACACATACCTTTGCAATCGGGCGAGTTTCTACTTTCAGATGCAACAGGAATTTCTCGAGCTCGTCAATCCGTTCGCGAGATATGGGAGTTTGAAATTAAGGAACGGTTGAGAAACAATCACAATTTTCGCAAGTCTGATACTCGAAACCAATAACTACTGTGGCCTAGGGAAAAATATACATACCTTTGTAATCGGGCGAGTTTCTACTTTCAGATGCAGCAGGAATTTCTCGAGTTCGTCAATCCGTTCGCGAGATATGGGAGTTTGAAGTTAAGGAATGGTTGAGAAACCATCAAAATTTTCGCTGGTCTGATACTCGAACCCAATAACTGGAATGGCCTAGGGGAAAAGTACAAACACCATTGTAATCGGGCGAGTATCTGCTTTCAGATGCAACAGGAATTTCTCGAGTTCGCCAATCCGTTCGCGAGATATGGGAGTTTGAAATTGAGGAATGTTTGAGAAACCATCAAAATTTTCGCAAGTCTGATACTCGAAACCAATAACTACAATCGCCTAGGGGGAAAATACACACACCGTTGTAATCGGGAGAGTTTCTACTTTCAGATGCAACAGGAATTTTTCGGATTCGTCAATCCGTTCGCCAAATATCGGAGTTTG
The DNA here is from genome assembly GCF_051014685.1 of Ptiloglossa arizonensis. NCBI lineage: Eukaryota > Metazoa > Arthropoda > Insecta > Hymenoptera > Colletidae > Ptiloglossa > Ptiloglossa arizonensis. The sequence continues at coordinate 53,273 of NW_027479243.1, read as the reverse complement.
GATTTAAGGGATGGTTGAGAAACCACCAAAATTTTCGCAAGTCTGATACTCGAAACGAATAACTGGAATGGCCTTGGGGAAAAGTACACACACCATTGTAATCGGACGAGTCCTTACTTTCAGATGCAACAGGAATTTCTCCAGTTCGTCAATCCGTTCGCGAGATATGGTAGTTTGAAGTTAAGCAATGTTTGAGAAACCATCAAAATTTTCGCAAGTCTGATACACGAAACCAATAACTGGAATGACCTCGGGGAAAAGTACGCACACCACTGTAATCGGGCCAGTTTCTACTTTCAGATGCAACGGGAATTTCTCGAGTTCGTCAATCCTTTCGCGTGATATGGGAGTTTGAAGTTATGGAATAGTTGAGAAACCATCAAAATTTTCGCAAGTCTGATACTCGTAACCAATAACTGGAATGTCCTAGGGGAAAAGTACACACACCATTGTAATCGGGAGAGATTCTGCTTTCAGATGAAACAGGAATTTCTCGAGTTCGTCAATCCGTTCGCGAGATATGGGAGTTTGAAGTTAAGGAATGGTTGAGAAACCATCAAAATTTTCGCTGGTCTGATACTCGAAACCAATAACTGGAATGGCCTAGGGGAAAAGTACAAACACCATTGTAATCGGGCGAGTTTCTGCTTTCAGATGCAACAGGAATTTCTCGAGTTCGTCAATCCGTTCGCGAGATATGGGAGTTTGAAATTGAGGAATGTTTGAGAAACCATCAAAATTTTCGCAGGTCTGATACTCGACACCAATAACTGGAATGACCTCGGGGAAAAGTACACACACCATTGTAATCGGGCGAGTTTCTACTTTCAGATGCAACGGGAATTTCTCGAGTTCGTCAATCCTTTCGCGAGATATGGGAGTTTGAAGTTAAGGAATAGTTGAGAAACCATCAAAATTTTCGCAAGTCTGACACTCGTAACCAATAACTACCACGGCCTAGGGCAAAAATACACAAGCCATTGTAATCGGGCGAATTTCTACTTTCAGATGCAGCGGGAATTTCGCGAGTTCGTCAATCCGTTCGCGAGATATGGGCGTTTGAAGTTAAGCAATGGGTGAGAAACCATCAAAATTTTCGCAAGTCTCATACTCGAAACCAATAACTTGAATGGCCTAGGGGAAAAGTACACACAGCATTGTAATCGGGCGAGTTTCTACTTTCAGATGCAACGGGAATTTCTCGAGTTCGTCAATCCGTTCGCGAGATATGGGAGTTTGAAGTTAAGGAATGATTGAGGAACCATCAAAATTTTCGCAAGTCTGATATTCGAAACCAATAACTGGAATGGCCTAGGGGAAAAGTACACACACCATTGTAATCGGGCGAGTTCCTACTTTCAGATGCAATAGCGGTTACTCGAGTTCGTCAATCCGTTCGCGAGATATGGGAGCTTGAAGTTAAGGAATGGTTGAGAAACGATCAAAATTTTCGCAAGTCTGATACTCGAAACCAATAACTGGAACGGCCTAGGGGAAAGGTACACACACCATTGAACTCGGGCGAGTTCCTACTTGCAGATGCAATAGGAGTTTCTCGAGTTCGTCAATCCGTTCGCGAGATATCGGAGCTTGAAGTTAAGGAATGGTTGAGAAACCATCAAAATTTTCACAAGTCTGATACTCGAAACCAATACCTGGAATGGCCTGGGGGAAAAGTACCCAAACCATTGTAATCGGGCGAGTTTCTACTTTCAGATGCAACGGGAATTTCTCGAGTTCGTCAATCCTTTCGCGAGATATGGGAGTTTGAAGTTAAGGAACAGTTGAGACACCATCAAAATTTTCGCAAGTCTGATACTCGAAACCAATAACAACTATGGCCTAGGGCAAAAACACACACACCATTGTAATCGGGCGAGTTTCTACTTTCAGATGCAACCCGAATTTCTCGAGTTCGTCAGTCCGTTCGCGAGATATGGGAGTTTGATGTTAAGGAGTGTTTGAGAAACCATCAAAATTTTCGCAAGTCTGATACTCGAAACCAATAACTACTATGGCCTAGGGCAAAAATACACACAGCATTGTAATCGTGCGAGTTTCTACTTTCAGATGCAACGGGAATTTCTCGAGTTCGTCAATCCGTTCGCGAGATATGGGAGTTTGAAGTTAAGGAATGATTGAGGAACCATCAAAATTTTCGCAAGTCTGATACTCGAAACCAATAACTGGAATGGCCTAGGGGAAAAGTACACACACCATTGTAATCGGGCGAGTTCCTACTTTCAGATGCAATAGCGGTTACTCGAGTTCGTCAATCCGTTCGCGAGATATGGGAGCTTGAAGTTAAGGAATGGTTGAGAAACGATCAAAATTTTCGCAAGTCTCATACTCGAAACCAATTCCTGAAATGACCTAGGGGAAAAGTACACACACCATTGTAATCGGGCGAGCACCTACTTTCAGATGCAACAGGAATTTCTCGAGTTCGTCAATCCGTTCGCGAGATATGGGAGTTTGAAGTTAAGGAATGATTAAGGAACGATCAAAATTTTCGCAAGTCTTATACTCGAAACCAATAACTGGAACGGCCTAAGGGAAAGGTACACACACCATTGTACTCGGGCGAGTTCCTACTTGCAGATGCAATAGGAGTTTCTCGAGTTCGTCAATCCGTTCGCGAGATATCGGAGCTTGAAGTTAAGGAATGGTTGAGAAACCATCAAAATTTTCACAACTCTGATACTCGAAACCAATACCTGGAATGGCCTGGGGGAAAAGTACCCACACCATTGTAATCGGGCGAGTTTCTACTTTCAGATGCAACGGGAATTTCTCGAGTTCGTCAATCCTTTCGCGAGATATGGGAGTTTGAAGTTAAGGAATAGTTGAGAAACCATCAAAATTTTCGCAAGTCTGATACTCGAAACCAATAACAACTATGGCCTAGGGCAAAAATACACACAGCATTGTAATCGGGCGAGTTTCTACTTTCAGATGCAACGGGAATTTCTCGAGTTCGTCAATCCGTTCGCGAGATATGGGAGTTTGAAGTTAAGGAATGATTGAGAAACCATTAAAATTTTCGCAATTCAGATGCTAGAAACGAATAACTGGAGTTGCCTAGGGCAAAAGTACACACAACATCGTAATCGGGCGAGTTCCTACTTTCAGATGCAACGCGAATTTCTCGAGTTTGTCAGTCCGTTCGCGAAATACGGGAGCTTTAAATTAAGGAATGGTTGAGGAACCATCAAAATTTTCGCTGGTCTGATACTCGAAACCAATAACTGGAATGGCCTAGGGGAAAAGTACACACACCATTGTAATCGGGCGAGTTTCTACCTTCAGATGCAACGGGAATTTCTCGAGTTCGTCAATCCTTTCGCGAGATATGGGAGTTGGAAGTTAAGGAATGGTTGAGAAACCATCAAAATTTTCGCAAGTCTGATACTCGAAACCAATAACTACTATGGCCTAGGGCAAAAATACACACCATTGTAATCGGGCGGGTTTCTACTTTCAGATGCAACGGGAATTTCTCGAGTTCGTCAATCCGTTCGCGAGATATGGGAGTTTGAAGTTAAGGAATGGTTGAGGAACCATCAAAATTTTCGCAAGTCTGATACTCGAAACCAATAACTGGAATGGCCTAGGGGAAAAGTACACAAACCATTGTAATCGGGCGAGTTTCTACCTTCAGATGCAACGGGAATTTCTCGAGTTCGTCAATCCTTTCGCGAGATATGGGAGTTTGAAGTTAAGGAATGGTTGAGAAACCATCAAAATTTTCGCAAGTCTGATACTCGAAACCAATAACTACTATGGCCTAGGGCAAAAATACACACCATTGTAATCGGGCGAGTTTCTACTTTCAGATGCAACGGGAATTTCTCGAGTTCGTCAATCCGTTCGCGAGATATGGGAGTTTGAAGTTAAGGAATGGTTGAGGAACCATCAAAATTTTCGCAAGTCTGATACTCGAAACCAATAACTGGAATGGCCTAGGGGAAAAGTACACACACCATTGTAATCGGGCCAGTTCCTACTTTCAGAGGCAATAGGAGTTTCTCGAGTTCGTCAATCCGTTCGCCAGATATGGGAGCTTGAAGTTAAGGAATGGTTGAGAAACCATCAAAATTTTCGCAAGTCTGATACTCGAAACCAATAACTGGGATGGCCCAGGGGAAAAGTACACACACCATTGTAATCGGGCGAGTTTCTACTTTCAGTTGCAACGGGAATTTTTCGAGTTCGTCAATCCTTTCGCGAGATATGGGAGTTTGAAGTTAAGGAATAGTTGAGAAACCATCAAAATTTTCGCAAATCTGATACTCGAAACCAATAAATACAATGGCCTACGGGAAAAGAACACATACCGTTGGAATCGGGCGAGTTTCTACTTTCAGATTCAACAGGAATTTCTCGAGTTCGTCAATCCGTTCGCGAGATATGGGAGTTTGAAGTTAAGGAATGGTTGAGAAACCATCAAAATTTTCGCTGGTCTGATACTCGAAACCAATAACTGGAATGACCTAGGGGAAAAGTACACACACCATTGTAGTCGGACGAGTTTCTACTTTCAGATGCAACGGCAATTTCTCGAGTTCGTCAATCCTTTCGCGAGATATGGGAGTTTGAAGTTAAGGAATGGTTGAGAAACCATCAAAATTTTCGCAAGTCTGATACTCGAAACCAATAAATGAAACGGCCTAGGGGAAAGGTACACACACCATTGTAATCGGGCGAGTTCCTACTTTCAGAGGCAATAGGAGTTTCTCGAGTTCGTCAATCCGTTCGCGAGATATTGGAGTTTGGATTTAAGAGATGGTTGAGAAACCATCAAAATTTTCGCTGGTCTGATACTCGAAACCAATAACTGGAATGGACTAGGGGAAAAGTACACACACCATTGTAATCGGGCGAGTTTCTACTTTCAGATGCAACGGGAATTTCTCGAGTTCGTCAATCCTTTCGCGAGATATGGGAGCTTGAAGCTAAGGTACGGTTGAGAAACCATCAAAATTTTCGCAAGTCTGATACTCGAAACCAATAACTGGAATGGCCTATGGGAAAAGTACACACACCATTGTAATCGGGCGAGTTTCTACTTTCAGATGCAACGGGAATTTCTCGAGTTCGTCAATCCTTTCGCGAGATATGGGAGCTTGAAGTTAAGGAATGGTTGAGAAACCATCAAAATTTTCGCAAGTCTGATACTCGAAACCAGTAACTACTATGGCCTAGGGCAAAAATACACACACCATTATAATCGGGCGAGTTCCTACTTTCAGATGCAATAGGAGTTTCTCGAGTTCGTCAATCCGTTCGCGAAATATGGGAGCTTTAAATTAAGGAATGGTTGAGGAACCATCAAAATTTTCGCAAGTCTGATACTCGAAACCAATAACCGGAATGGCCTAGGGGAAAAGTACACACACCATTGTAATCGGGCGAGTATCTACTTTCAGATGCAACGGGAATTTCTCGAGTTCGTCAATCCTTTCGCGAGATATGGGAGCTTGAAGTTAAGGTACGGTTGAGAAACCATCAAAATTTTCGCAAGTCTGATACTCGAAACCAATAACTGGAATGGCCTATGGGAAAAGTACACACACCATTGTAATCGGGCGAGTTTCTACTTTCAGATGCAACGGGAATTTCTCGAGTTCGTCAATCCTTTCGCGAGATATGGGAGCTTGAAGTTAAGGAATGGTTGAGAAACCATCAAAATTTTCGCAAGTCTGATACTCGAAACCAGTAACTACTATGGCCTAGGGCAAAAATACACACACCATTGTAATCGGGCGAGTTCCTACTTTCAGATGCAATAGGAGTTTCTCGAGTTCGTCAATCCGTTCGAGAAATATGGGAGCTTTACTTTAAGGAATGGTTGAGGAACCATAAAAATTTTCGCAAGTCTGATACTCGAAACAAATAACCGGAATGGCCTAGGGGAAAAGTACACACACCATTGTATTCGGGCGAGTTTCTACTTTCAGATACAACGGGAATTTTTCGAGTTCGTCAATCCTTTCGCGAGATATGGGAGTTTGAAGTTAAGGAATAGTTGAGAAACCATCAAAATTTTTGCTATCTGATACTCGAAATCAATAACTACTATGGCCTAGGGCAAAAATACACACACCATTGTAATCGGGCGAGTTTCTACTTTCAGATGCAACGCGAATTTCTCGAGTTCGGCAGTGCGTTCGCGAGATATGGGAGTTTGAAGTTAAGGAATGGTTGAGAAACCATCAAAATTTTCGCAAGTCTGAGACTCGAAACCAATAACTACTATGGCCTTGGGCAAAAATACACACACCATTGTGATCGGGCGAGTTTCTACTTTCAGATGCAACGGGAATTTCTCGAGTTCTTCAATCCGTTCGCGAGATATGGGAGTTTGAAGTTAAGGAATGGTTGAGAAACCACCAAAATTTTCGCAAGTCTGATACTCGAAACCAATAAATGGAATGGCCTTGGGCAAAAATACACACACCATTGTAATCGGGCGAGTTTCTACTTTCAGATGCAACGGGAATTTCTCGAGTTCTTCAATCCGTTCGCGAGATATGGGAGTTTGAAGTTAAGGAATGATTGAGGAACCATCAAAGTTTTCGCAATTCTGATACTCGAAACCAATAACTGGAATGGCGTAGGGGAAAAGTACACACACCATTGTAATCGGGCGAGTTTCTACTTTCAGATGCAACGGGAATTTCTCGAGTTCGTCAATCCTTTCGCGAGATATGGGAGCTTGAAGTTAAGGAATGGTTGAGAAACCATCAAAATTTTCGTAAGTCTGATACTCGAAACCAGTAACTACTATGGCCTAGGGCAAAAATACACACACCATTATAATCGGGCGAGTTCCTACTTTCAGATGCAATAGGAGTTTCTCGAGTTCGTCAATCCGTTCGCGAAATATGGGAGCTTTAAATTAAGGAATGGTTGAGGAACCATCAAAATTTTCGCAAGTCTGATACTCGAAACCAATAACCGGAATGGCCTAGGGGAAAAGTACACACACCATTGTAATCGGGCGAGTATCTACTTTCAGATGCAACGGGAATTTCTCGAGTTCGTCAATCCTTTCGCGAGATATGGGAGCTTGAAGTTAAGGTACGGTTGAGAAACCATCAAAATTTTCGCAAGTCTGATACTCGAAACCAATAACTGGAATGGCCTATGGGAAAAGTACACACACCATTGTAATCGGGCGAGTTTCTACTTTCAGATGCAACGGGAATTTCTCGAGTTCGTCAATCCTTTCGCGAGATATGGGAGCATGAAGTTAAGGAATGGTTGAGAAACCATCAAAATTTTCGCAAGTCTGATACTCGAAACCAGTAACTACTATGGCCTAGGGCAAAAATACACACACCATTATAATCGGGCGAGTTCCTACTTTCAGATGCAATAGGAGTTTCTCGAGTTCGTCAATCCGTTCGCGAAATATGGGAGCTTTAAATTAAGGAATGGTTGAGGAACCATCAAAATTTTCGCAAGTCTGATACTCGAAACCAATAACCGGAATGGCCTAGGGGAAAAGTACACACACCATTGTAATCGGGCGAGTATCTACTTTCAGATGCAACGGGAATTTCTCGCGTTCGTCAATCCTTTCGCGAGATATGGGAGCTTGAAGTTAAGGTACGGTTGAGAAACCATCAAAATTTTCGCAAGTCTGATACTCGAAACCAATAACTGGAATGGCCTATGGGAAAAGTACACACACCATTGTAATCGGGCGAGTTTCTACTTTCAGATGCAACGGGAATTTCTCGAGTTCGTCAATCCTTTCGCGAGATATGGGAGCTTGAAGTTAAGGAATGGTTGAGAAACCATCAAAATTTTCGCAAGTCTGATACTCGAAACCAGTAACTACTATGGCCTAGGGCAAAAATACACACACCATTGTAATCGGGCGAGTTCCTACTTTCAGATGCAATAGGAGTCTCTCGAGTTCGTCAATCCGTTCGAGAAATATGGGAGCTTTACTTTAAGGAATGGTTGAGGAACCATAAAAATTTTCGCAAGTCTGATACTCGAAATAAATAACCGGAATGGCCTAGGGGAAAAGTACACACACCATTGTAATCGGGCGAGTTTCTACTTTCAGATGCAACAGGAATTTCTCGAGTTCGTCAATCCGTTCGCGAGATATGGGAGTTTGAAGTTAAGGAATGGTTGAGAAACCATCAAAATTTTCGCAAGTCTGATACTCGAAACCAATAACAACAATGGCCTAGGGGAAAAATACACATACCTTTGTAATCGGGCGAGTTTCTACTTTCAGACGCAACAGGAATTTCTCGAGCTCGTCAATCCGTTCGCGAGACATGGAAGTTTGAAATTAAGGAACGGTTGAGAAACCATAAAAATTTTCGCAAGTCTGATACTCGAAACCAATAACTACAAAGGCTTAGGGGAAAAATACACATACCGTTGTAATCGGGCGAGTTTCTTCTTCCAGATGCGACCGGAATTTCTCGTGTTCGTCAACCCGTTCGCGAGATATGGGAGTTTGAAATTAAGGAACGGTTGAGAAACAATCACAATTTTCGCAAGTCTGATACTCGAAACCAATAACTACTGTGGCCTAGGGGAAAAATACACATGCCATTGTAATCGGGCGTGTTTCTACTTTCAGATGCAACAGGAATTTCTCAAGTTCGTCAATCCGTTCGCGAGATATGGGAGTTTGAAGTTAAGGAATGGTTGCGAAACCATCAAAATTTTCGCAAGTCTGATACTCGAAACCAATAACTACAAAGGCCTAGGGGAAAAATACACATACCATTGCAATCGGGCGAGTTTCTACTTGCAGATGCAACAGGAATTTCTCGAGCTCGTCAATCCGTTCGCGAGATATGGGAGTTTGAAATTAAGGAACGGTTGAGAAACAATCACAATTTTCGCAAGTCTGATACTCGAAACCAATAACTACTGTGGCCTAGGGGAAAAATACACATACCTTTGTAATCGGGCGAGTTTCTACTTTCAGATGCAACAGGAATTTCTCGAGTTCGTCAATCCGTTCGCGAGATATGGGAGTTTGAAGTTAAGGAATGGTTGAGGAACCATAAAAATTTTCGCAAGTCTGATACTCGAAATAAATAACCGGAATGGCCTAGGGGAAAAGTACACACACCATTGTAATCGGGCGAGTTTCTACTTTCAGATGCAACAGGAATTTCTCGAGTTCGTCAATCCGTTCGCGAGATATGGGAGTTTGAAGTTAAGGAATGGTTGAGAAACCATCAAAATTTTCGCAAGTCTGATACTCGAAACCAATAACAACAATGGCCTAGGGGAAAAATACACATACCTTTGTAATCGGGCGAGTTTCTACTTTCAGACGCAACAGGAATTTCTCGAGCTCGTCAATCCGTTCGCGAGACATGGAAGTTTGAAATTAAGGAACGGTTGAGAAACCATAAAAATTTTCGCAAGTCTGATACTCGAAACCAATAACTACAAAGGCTTAGGGGAAAAATACACATACCGTTGTAATCGGGCGAGTTTCTTCTTCCAGATGCGACCGGAATTTCTCGTGTTCGTCAACCCGTTCGCGAGATATGGGAGTTTGAAATTAAGGAACGGTTGAGAAACAATCACAATTTTCGCAAGTCTGATACTCGAAACCAATAACTACTGTGGCCTAGGGGAAAAATACACATGCCATTGTAATCGGGCGTGTTTCTACTTTCAGATGCAACAGGAATTTCTCGAGTTCGTCAATCCGTTCGCGAGATATGGGAGTTTGAAGTTAAGGAATGGTTGCGAAACCATCAAAATTTTCGCAAGTCTGATACTCGAAACCAATAACTACAAAGGCCTAGGGGAAAAATACACATACCATTGCAATCGGGCGAGTTTCTACTTGCAGATGCAACAGGAATTTCTCGAGCTCGTCAATCCGTTCGCGAGATATGGGAGTTTGAAATTAAGGAACGGTTGAGAAACAATCACAATTTTCGCAAGTCTGATACTCGAAACCAATAACTACTGTGGCCTAGGGGAAAAATACACATACCTTTGTAATCGGGCGAGTTTCTACTTTCAGATGCAACAGGAATTTCTCGAGTTCGTCAATCCGTTCGCGAGATATGGGAGTTTGAAGTTAAGGAATGGTTGAGAAACCATCAAAATTTTCGCAAGTCTGATACTCGAAACCAATAACAACAATGGCCTAGGGGAAAAATACACATACCTTTGTAATCGGGCGAGTTTCTACTTTCAGATGCAACAGGAATTTCTCGAGCTCGTCAATCCGTTCGCGAGATATGGAAGTTTGAAATTAAGGAACGGTTGAGAAACCATAAAAATTTTCGCAAGTCTGATACTCGAAACCAATAACTACAAAGGCTTAGGGGAAAAATACACATACCGTTGGAATCGGGCGAGTTTCTTCTTCCAGATGCGACCGGAATTTCTCGTGTTCGTCAATCCGTTCGCGAGATATGGGAGTTTGAAATTAAGGAACGGTTGAGAAACAATCACAATTTTCGCAAGTCTGATACTCGAAACCAATAACTACTGTGGCCTAGGGGAAAAATACACATGCCTTTGTAATCGGGCGAGTTTCTACTTTCAGATGCAACAGGAATTTCTCGAGTTCGTCAATCCGTTCGCGAGATATGGGAGTTTGAAGTTAAGGAATGGTTGCGAAACCATCAAAATTTTCGCAAGTCTGATACTCGAAACCAATAACTACAAAGGCCTAGGGGAAAAATACACATACCATTGCAATCGGGCGAGTTTCTACTTGCAGATGCAACAGGAATTTCTCGAGCTCGTCAATCCGTTCGCGAGATATGGGAGTTTGAAATTAAGGAACGGTTGAGAAACAATCACAATTTTCGCAAGTCTGATACTCGAAACCAATAACTACTGTGGCCTAGGGGAAAAATACACATACCTTTGTAATCGCGCGAGTTTCTACTTTCAGATGCAACAGGAATTTCTCGAGTTCGTCAATCCGTTCGCGAGATATGGGAGTTTGAAGTTAAGGAATGGTTGAGAAACCATCAAAATTTTCCCAAGTCTGATACTCGAAACCAATAACTACAAAGGCCTAGGGGAAAAATACACATACCTTTGCAATCGGGCGAGTTTCTACTTTCAGATGCAACAGGAATTTCTCGAGCTCGTCAATCCGTTCGCGAGATATGGGAGTTTGAAATTAAGGAACGGTTGAGAAACAATCACAATTTTCGCAAGTCTGATACTCGAAACCAATAACTACTGTGGCCTAGGGAAAAATATACATACCTTTGTAATCGGGCGAGTTTCTACTTTCAGATGCAGCAGGAATTTCTCGAGTTCGTCAATCCGTTCGCGAGATATGGGAGTTTGAAGTTAAGGAATGGTTGAGAAACCATCAAAACTTTCGCAATTCTGATACTAGAAACGAATAACTTGAATGACCTAGGGGAAAAGTACACACACCATTGTAATCGGACGACTTTCTACTTTCAGATGCAACAGGAAATAATCCAGTTCGTCAATCCGTTCGCGAGATATGGGAGTTTGAAGTTAAGGAATAATTGAGAAACCATCACAATTTTCGCAAGTCTGATACTCGAAACCAATAACTACTGTGGCCTAGGGCAAAAATACACATACCGTTGTAATCGGGCGAGTTTCTACTTTCAGATGCAACAGGAATTTCTCGAGTTCGTCAATCCGTTCGCGAGATATGGGAGTTTGAAGTTAAGGAATGGTTGAGAAACCATCAAAATTTTCGCAAGTCTGATACTCGAAACCAATAACTACAAAGGCTTAGGGGAAAAATACACATACCGTTGTAATCGGGAGAGTTTCTTCTTCCAGATGCGACCGGAATTTCTCGTGTTCGCTAATCCGTTCGCGAGATATGGGAGTTTGAAATGAAGGAATGGTTGAGAAACCATTACAATTTTCGCCAGTCTGATACTCGAAACCAATCACTACAAAGGCCTAGGGGAAAAATACACATACCTTTGCAATCGGGCGAGTTTCTACTTTCAGATGCAACAGGAATTTCTCGAGCTCGTCAATCCGTTCGCGAGATATGGGAGTTTGAAATTAAGGAACGGTTGAGAAACAATCACAATTTTCGCAAGTCTGATACTCGAAACCAATAACTACTGTGGCCTAGGGGAAAAATACACATACCTTTGTAATCGGGCGAGTTTCTACTTTCAGATGCAACAGGAATTTCTCGAGTTCGTCAATCCGTTCGCGAGATATGGGAGTTTGAAGTTAAGGAATGGTTGAGAAACCATCAAAATTTTCGCAAGTCTGATACTCGAAACCAATAACAACAATGGCCTAGGGGAAAAATACACATACCTTTGTAATCGGGCGAGTTTCTACTTTCAGATGCAACAGGAATTTCTCGAGCACGTCAATCCGTTCGCGAGATATGGAAGTTTGAAATTAAGGAACGGTTGAGAAACCATAAAAATTTTCGCAAGTCTGATACTCGAAACCAATAACTACAAAGGCTTAGGGGAGAAATACACATACCGTTGTAATCGGGCGAGTTTCTTCTTCCAGATGCAACCGGAATTTCTCGTGTTCGTCAATCCGTTCGCGAGATATGGGAGTTTGAATTTAAGGAACGGTTGAGAAACAATCACAATTTTCGCAAGTCTGATACTCGAAACCAATAACTACTGTGGCCTAGGGGAAAAATACACATGCCTTTGTAATCGGGCGAGTTTCTACTTTCAGATGCAACAGGAATTTCTCGAGTTCGTCAATCCGTTCGCGAGATATGGGAGTTTGAAGTTAAGGAATGGTTGCGAAGCCATCAAAATTTTCGCAAGTCTGATACTCGAAACCAATAACTACAAAGGCCTAGGGGAAAAATACACATACCATTGCAATCGGGCGAGTTTCTACTTGCAGATGCAACAGGAATTTCTCGAGCTCGTCAATCCGTTCGCGAGATATGGGAGTTTGAAATTAAGGAACGGTTGAGAAACAATCACAATTTTCGCAAGTCTGATACTCGAAACCAATAACTACTGTGGCCTAGGGGAAAAATACACATACCTTTGTAATCGCGCGAGTTTCTACTTTCAGATGCAACAGGAATTTCTCGAGTTCGTCAATCCGTTCGCGAGATATGGGAGTTTGAAGTTAAGGAATGGTTGAGAAACCATCAAAATTTTCCCAAGTCTGATACTCGAAACCAATAACTACAAAGGCCTAGGGGAAAAATACACATACCTTTGCAATCGGGCGAGTTTCTACTTTCAGATGCAACAGGAATTTCTCGAGTTCGTCAATCCGTTCGCGAGATATGGGAGTTTGAAGTTAAGGAATGGTTGAGAAACCATCAAAATTTTCGCAAGTCTGATACTCGAAACCAATAACAACAATGGCCTAGGGGAAAAATACATATACCTTTGTAATCGGGCGAGTTTCTACTTTCAGATGCAACAGGAATTTCTCGAGCACGTCAATCCGTTCGCGAGATATGGAAGTTTGAAATTAAGGAACGGTTGAGAAACAATCACAATTTTCGCAAGTCTGATACCCGAAACCAATAACTACAAAGGCTTAGGGGAGAAATACACATACCGTTGTAATCGGGCGAGTTTCTTCTTCCAGATGCAATCGGAATTTCTCGTGTTCGTCAATCCGTTCGCGAGATTTGGGAGTTTGAAATTAAGGAACGGTTGAGAAACAATCACAATTTTCGCAAGTCTGATACTCGAAACCAATAACTACTGTGGCCTAGGGGAAAAATACACATGCCTTTGTAATCGGGCGAGTTTCTACTTTCAGATGCAACAGGAATTTCTCGAGTTCGTCAATCCGTTCGCGAGATATGGGAGTTTGAAGTTAAGGAATGGTTGCGAAACCATCAAAATTTTCGCAAGTCTGATACTCGAAACCAATAACTACAAAGGCCTAGGGGAAAAATACACATACCATTGCAATCGGGCGAGTTTCTACTTGCAGATGCAACAGGAATTTCTCGAGCTCGTCAATCCGTTCGCGAGATATGGGAGTCTGAAATTAAGGAACGGTTGAGAAACAATCACAATTTTCGCAAGTCTGATACTCGAAACCAATAACTACTGTGGCCTAGGGGAAAAATACACATACCTTTGTAATCGCGCGAGTTTCTACTTTCAGATGCAACAGGAATTTCTCGAGTTCGTCAATCCGTTCGCGAGATATGGGAGTTTGAAGTTAAGGAATGGTTGAGAAACCATCAAAATTTTCCCAAGTCTGATACTCGAAACCAATAACTACAAAGGCCTAGGGGAAAAACACACATACCTTTGCAATCGGGCGAGTTTCTACTTTCAGATGCAACAGGAATTTCTCGAGCTCGTCAATCCGTTCGCGAGATATGGGAGTTTGAAATTAAGGAACGGTTGAGAAACAATCACAATTTTCGCAAGTCTGATACTCGAAACCAATAACTACTGTGGCCTAGGGAAAAATATACATACCTTTGTAATCGGGCGAGTTTCTACTTTCAGATGCAGCAGGAATTTCTCGAGTTCGTCAATCCGTTCGCGAGATATGGGAGTTTGAAGTTAAGGAATGTTTGAGAAACCATCAAAATTTTCGCAAGTCTGATACTCGAAACCAGTAACTACAAAGGCTTAGGGGAAAAATACACATACCGTTGTAATCGGGAGAGTTTCTTCTTCCAGATGCAACCGGAATTTCTCGTGTTCGTCAATCCGTTCGCGAGATATGGGAGTTTGAAGTTAAGGAATGTTTGAGAAACAATCACAATTTTCGCAAGTCGGATGCTCGAAACCAATAACTACAATGGCCTAGGGGAAAAATACACGTAGCATTGTAATCGGGGGAGTTTCTATTTTCAGATGCAACAGAAATTTTTCGGATTCATTAATCCGTTCGCGAGATATGGGAGTTTGAAGTTAAGGAATGGTTGAGAAACCATCAAAATTTTCGCAAGTCTGATACTCGAAACCAATAACTACAATGGCCTAGGGGAAAAATACACGTAGCATTGTAATCGGGGGAGTTTCTATTTTCAGATGCAACAGGAATTTCTCGAGCTCGTCAATCCGTTCGCGAGATATGGGAGTTTGAAGTTAAGGAATTGTTGAGAAACCATCAAAACTTTCGCAATTCTGATACTAGAAACGAATAACTTGAATGACCTAGGGGAAAAGTACACACACCATTGTAATCGGACGACTTTCTACTTTCAGATGCAACAGGAAATAATCCAGTTCGTCAATCCGTTCGCGAGATATGGGAGTTTGAAGTTAAGGAATAATTGAGAAACCATCAAAATTTTCACAAGTCTGATACTCGAAACCAATAACTACTATGGCCTAGGGCAAAAATACACATACCGTTGTAATCGGACGAGTTTCTGGTTTCAGATGCAACAGGATTTTATCGAGTTCGTAAATCCGTTCGCGAGATATGGGAGTTTGAAATTAAGGAACGGTTGAGAAACCATCAAAACTTTCGCTGGTCTGATACTCGAAACCAATAACTACAAAGGCTTAGGGGCAAAATACACATACCGTTGTAATCGGGCGAGTTTCTACTTTCAGATGCAACAGGAATTTCTCGAGTTCGTCAATCCGTTCGCGAGATATGGGAGTTTGAAGTTAAGGAATGGTTGAGAAACCATCAAAATTTTCGAAAGTCTGATACTCGAAACCAATAACTACAAAGGCTTAGGGGAAAAATACACATACCGTTGAAATCGGGAGAGTTTCTTCTTCCAGATGCAACCGGAATTTCTCGTGTTCGCTAATCCGTTCGCGAGATATGGGAGTTTCAAATGAAGGAATGGTTGAGAAACCATCACAATTTTCGCCAGTCTGATACTCGAAACCAATCACTACGAAGGCCTAGGGGAAAAATACACATACCTTTGCAATCGCGCGAGTTTCTACTTTCAGATGCAACAGGAATTTCTCGAGCTGGTCAATCCGTTCGCGAGATATGGGAGTTTGAAATTAAGGAACGGTTGAGAAACAATCACAATTATCGCAAGTCTGATACTCGAAACCAATAACTACTGTGGCCTAGGGGAAAATACACATACCTTTGTAATCGGGCGAGTTTCTACTTTCAGATGCAACAGGAATTTCTGGAGCTCGTCAATCCGTTCGCGAGATATGGGAGTTTGAAGTTAAGGAATGGTTGAGAAACCATCAAAATTTTCGAAAGTCTGATACTCGAAACCAATAACTACAAAGGCTTAGGGGAAAAATACACATACCGTTGAAATCGGGAGAGTTTCTTCTTCCAGATGCAACCGGAATTTCTCGTGTTCGCTAATCCGTTCGCGAGATATGGGAGTTTGAAATGAAGGAATGGTTGAGAAACCATCACAATTTTCGCCAGTCTGATACTCGAAACCAATCACTACGAAGGCCTAGGGGAAAAATACACATACCTTTGCAATCGGGCGAGTTTCTACTTTCAGATGCAACAGGAATTTCTCGAGCTCGTCAATCCGTTCGCGAGATATGGGAGTTTGAAATTAAGGAACGGTTGAGAAACAATCACAATTATCGCAAGTCTGATACTCGAAACCAATAACTACTGTGGCCTAGGGGAAAATACACATACCTTTGTAATCGGGCGAGTTTCTACTTTCAGATGCAACAGGAATTTCTCGAGTTCGTCAATCCGTTCGCGAGATATGGGAGTTTGAAGTTAAGGAATGGTTGAGAAACCATCAAAATTTTCGCAAGACTGATACTCGAAACCAATAACTACAAAGGCCTAGGGGAAATTTACACATACCTTTGTAATCGGGCGAGTTTCTACTTTCAGATGCAACAGGAATTTCTCGAGTTCGTCAATCCGTTCGCGAGATATGGGAGTTTGAAGTTAAGGAATGGTTGAGAAACCATCAAAATTTTCCCAAGTCTGATACTCGAAACCAATAACTACAAAGGCCTAGGGGAAAAATACACATACCTTTGCAATCGGGCGAGTTTCTACTTTCAGATGCAACAGGAATTTCTCGAGCTCGTCAATCCGTTCGCGACATATGGGAGTTTGAAGTTAAGGAACGGTTGAGAAACAATCACAATTTTCGCAAGTCTGATACTCGAAACCAATAACTACTGTGGCCTAGGGAAAAATATACATACCTTTGTAATCGGGCGAGTTTCTACTTTCAGATGCAGCAGGAATTTCTCGAGTTCGTCAATCAGTTCGCGAGATATGGGAGTTTGAAGTTAAGGAATGTTTGAGAAACCATCAAAACTTTCGCAATTCTGATACTAGAAACGAATAACTTGAATGACCTAGGGGAAAAGTACACACACCATTGTAATCGGACGACTTTCTACTTTCAGATGCAACAGGAAATAATCCAGTTCGTCAATCCGTTCGCGAGATATGGGAGTTTGAACTTAAGGAATAATTGAGAAACCATCACAATTTTCGCAAGTCTGATACTCGAAACCAATAACTACTGTGGCCTAGGGCAAAAATACACATACCGTTGTAATCGGGCGAGTTTCTTGTTCCAGATGCAACCGGAATTTCTCGTGTTCGCTAATCCGTTCGCGAGATATGGGAGTTTGAAATGAAGGAATGGTTGAGAAACCATCACAATTTTCGCCAGTCTGATACTCGAAACCAATCACTACGAAGGCCTAGGGGAAAAATACACATACCTTTGCAATCGGGCGAGTTTCTACTTTCAGATGCAACAGGAATTTCTCGAGCTCGTCAATCCGTTCGCGAGATATGGGAGTTTGAAATTAAGGAACGGTTGAGAAACAATCACAATTATCGCAAGTCTGATACTCGAAACCAATAACTACTGTGGCCTAGGGGAAAATACACATACCTTTGTAATCGGGCGAGTTTCTACTTTCAGATGCAACAGGAATTTCTCGAGTTCGTCAATCCGTTCGCGAGATATGGGAGTTTGAAGTTAAGGAATGGTTGAGAAACCATCAAAATTTTCGCAAGACTGATACTCGAAACCAATAACTACAAAGGCCTAGGGGAAATTTACACATACCTTTGTAATCGGGCGAGTTTCTACTTTCAGATGCAACAGGAATTTCTCGAGTTCGTCAATCCGTTCGCGAGATATGGGAGTTTGAAGTTAAGGAATGGTTGAGAAACCATCAAAATTTTCCCAAGTCTGATACTCGAAACCAATAACTACAAAGGCCTAGGGGAAAAATACACATACCTTTGCAATCGGGCGAGTTTCTACTTTCAGATGCAACAGGAATTTCTCGAGCTCGTCAATCCGTTCGCGACATATGGGAGTTTGAAGTTAAGGAACGGTTGAGAAACAATCACAATTTTCGCAAGTCTGATACTCGAAACCAATAACTACTGTGGCCTAGGGAAAAATATACATACCTTTGTAATCGGGCGAGTTTCTACTTTCAGATGCAGCAGGAATTTCTCGAGTTCGTCAATCCGTTCGCGAGATATGGGAGTTTGAAGTTAAGGAATGTTTGAGAAACCATCAAAACTTTCGCAATTCTGATACTAGAAACGAATAACTTGAATGACCTAGGGGAAAAGTACACACACCATTGTAATCGGACGACTTTCTACTTTCAGATGCAACAGGAAATAATCCAGTTCGTCAATCCGTTCGCGAGATATGGGAGTTTGAACTTAAGGAATAATTGAGAAACCATCACAATTTTCGCAAGTCTGATACTCGAAACCAATAACTACTGTGGCCTAGGGCAAAAATACACATACCGTTGTAATCGGGCGAGTTTCTACTTTCAGATGCAACAGGAATTTCTCGAGTTCGTCAATCCGTTCGCGAGATATGGGAGTTTGAAGTTAAGGAATGGTTGAGAAACCATCAAAATTTTCGCAAGTCGGATGCTCGAAACCAATAACTACAATGGCCTGGGGGAAAAATACACGTAGCATTGTAATCGGGGGAGTTTCTATTTTCAGATGCAACAGAAATTTTTCGGATTCATTAATCCGTTCGCGAGATATGGGAGTTTGAAGTTAAGGAATGGTTGAGAAACCATCAAAATTTTCGCAAGTCTGATACTCGAAACCAATAACTACAATGGCCTAGGGGAAAAATACACGTAGCATTGTAATCGGGGGAGTTTCTATTTTCAGATGCAACAGAAATTTTTCGGATTCGTCAATCCGTTCGCGAGATATGGGAGTTTGAAGTTAAGGAATGGTTGAGAAACCATCAAAACTTTCGCAATTCTGATACTAGAAACGAATAACTTGAATGACCTAGGGGAAAAGTACACACACCATTGTAATCGGACGACTTTCTACTTTCAGATGCAACAGGAAATAATCCAGTTCGTCAATCCGTCGCGAGATATGGGAGTTTGAAGTTAAGGAATAATTGAGAAACCATCAAAATTTTCACAAGTCTGATACTCGAAACCAATAACTACTATGGCCTAGGGCAAAAATACACATACCGTTGTAATCGGACGAGTTTCTGGTTTCAGATGCAACAGGAATTTATCGAGTTCGTAAATCCGTTCGCGAGATATGGGAGTTTGAAAATAAGGAACGGTTGAGAAACCATCAAAACTTTCGCTGGTCTGATACTCGAAACCAATAACTACAAAGGCTTAGGGGCAAAATACACATACCGTTGTAATCGGGCGAGCTTCTACTTTCAGATGCAACAGGAATTTCTCGAGTTCGTCAATCCGTTCGCGAGATATGGGAGTTTGAAGTTAAGGAATGGTTGAGAAACCATCAAAATTTTGGCAAGTCTGATACTCGAAACCAATAACTACTGTGGCCTAGGGGAAAATACACATACCTTTGTAATCGGGCGAGTTTCTACTTTCAGATGCAACAGGAATTTCTCGAGTTCGTCAATCCGTTCGCGAGATATGGGAGTTTGAAGTTAAGGAATGGTTGAGAAACCATCAAAATTTTCGCAAGTCTGATACTCGAAACCAATAACTACAAAGGCCTAGGGGAAAAATACACATACCTTTGTAATCGGGCGAGTTTCTACTTTCAGATGCAACAGGAATTTCTCGAGTTCGTCAATCCGTTCGCGAGATATGGGAGTTTGAAGTTAAGGAATGGTTGCGAAACCATCAAAATTTTCGCAAGTCTGATACTCGAAACCAATAACTACAAAGGCCTAGGGGAAAAATACACATACCATTGCAATCGGGCGAGTTTCTACTTTCAGATGCAACAGGAATTTCTCGAGCTCGTCAATCCGTTCGCGAAATATGGGAGTTTGAAATTAAGGAACGGTTGAGAAACCATCAAAATTTTCGCAAGTCTGATACTCGAAACCAGTAACTACAAAGGCTTAGGGGAAAAATACACATACCGTTGTAATCGGGAGAGTTTCTTCTTCCAGATGCAACCGGAAATTCTCGTGTTCGTCAATCCGTTCGCGAGATATGGGAGTTTGAAGTTAAGGAATGTTTGAGAAACAATCACAATTTTCGCAAGTCGGATGCTCGAAACCAATAACTACAATGGCCTAGGGGAAAAATGCACGTAGCATTGTAATCGGGGGAGTTTCTATTTTCAGATGCAACAGAAATTTTTCGGATTCATTAATCCGTTCGCGAGATATGGGAGTTTGAAGTTAAGGAATGGTTGAGAAACCATCAAAATTCTCGCAAGTCTGATACTCGAAACCAATAACTACAATGGCCTAGGGGAAAAATACACGTAGCATTGTAATCGGGGGAGTTTCTATTTTCAGATGCAACAGAAATTTTTCGGATTCGTCAATCCGTTCGCGAGATATGGGAGTTTGAAGTTAAGGAATGGTTGAGATAACAACCAAAATTTTCCCAAGTCTGACACTCGAAACCAATAACTAAAAAGGCCTAGGGGAAAAATACACATACCTTTGCAATCGGGCGAGTTTCTACATTCAGATGCAACAGGAATTTCTCGAGCTCGTCAATCCGTTCGCGAGATATGGGAGTTTGAAGTTAAGGAATGGTTGAGAAACCATCAAAATTTTCGCAAGTCTGATACTCGAAACCAGTAACTACAAAGGCTTAGGGGAAAAATACACATACCGTTGTAATCGGGAGAGTTTCTTCTTCCAGATGCAACCGGAATTTCTCGTGTTCTTCTATCCGTTCGCGAGATATGGGAGTTTGAAATTAAGGAACGGTTGAGAAACCATAAAAATTTTCGCAACTCTGATACTCGAAACCAATAACTACAAACGCCTAGGGGAAAAATACACATACCATTGCAATCGGGCGAGTTTCTACTTTCAGATGCAACAGGAATTTCTCGAGCTCGTCAATCCGTTCGCGAGATATGGGAGTTTGAAATTAAGGAACGGTTGAGAAACAATCACAATTTTCGCAAGTCTGATACTCGAAACCAATAACTACTGTGGCCTAGGGGAAAAATACACATACCTTTGCAATCGGGCGAGTTTCTACTTTCAGATGCAACAGGAATTTCTCGAGCTCGTCAATCCGTTCGCGAGATATGGGAGTTTGAAATTAAGGAACGGTTGAGAAACAAACACAATTTTCGCAAGTCTGATACTCGAAACCAATAACTACTGTGGCCTAGGGGAAAAATACACATACCTTTGTAATCGGGCGAGTTTCTACTTTCAGATGCAACAGGAATTTCTCGAGTTCGTCAATCCGTTCGCGAGATATGGGAGTTTGAAGTTAAGGAATGGTTGAGAAACCATCAAAATTTTCGCAAGTCTGATACTCGAAACCAATAACTACAAAGGCCTAGGGGAAAAATACACATACCTTTGTAATCGGGCGAGTTTCTACTTTCAGATGCAACAGGAATTTCTCGAGCTCGTCAATCCGTTCGCGAGATATGGAAGTTTGAAATTAAGGAACGGTTGAGAAACCATAAAAATTTTCGCAATTCTGATACTCGAAACCAATAACTACTATGGCCTAGGGCAAAAATACACACACCGTTGTAATCGGGCGAGTTTCTACTTTCAGATGCAACAGGAATTTCTCGAGTTCGTCAATCCGTTCGCGAGATATGGGAGTTTGAAGTTAAGGAATGGTTGAGATAACAATCAAAATTTTCCCAAGTCTGATACTCGAAACCAATAACTAAAAAGGCCTAGGGGAAAAATACACATACCTTTGCAATCGGGCGAGTTTCTACATTCAGATGCAACAGGAATTTCTCGAGCTCGTCAATCCGTTCGCGAGATATGGGAGTTTGAAGTTAAGGAATGGTTGAGAAACCATCAAAATTTTCGCAAGTCTGATACTCGAAACCAGTAACTACAAAGGCTTAGGGGAAAAATACACATACCGTTGTAATCGGGAGAGTTTCTTCTTCCAGATGCAACCGGAATTTCTCGTGTTCTTCTATCCGTTCGCGAGATATGGGAGTTTGAAGTTAAGGAATGTTTGAGAAACAATTACAATTTTCGCAAGTCGGATACTCGAAACCAATACTACTGTGGCCTAGGGGAAAAATACACTTACCTTTGTAATTGGGCGAGTTTCTACTTTCAGATGCAACAGGAATTTCTCGAGTTCGTCAATCCGTTCGCGAGATATGGGAGCTTGAAGTTAAGGAATGGTTGAGATAACAATCAAAATTTTCCAAAGTCTGATACTCGAAACCAATAACTACAAAGGCCTAGGGGAAAAATACACATACCTTTGCAATCGGGCGAGTTTCTACATTCAGATGCAACAGGAATTTCTCGAGTTCGTCAATCCGTTCGCGAGATATGGGAGTTTGAAGTTAAGGAATGGTTGAGAAACCATCAAAATTTTCCCAAGTCTGATACTCGAAACCAATAACTACAAAGGCCTAGGGGAAAAATACACATACCTTTGTAATCGGGCGAGTTTCTACTTTCAGATGCAACAGGAATTTCTCGAGCTCGTCAATCCGTTCGCGAGATATGGAAGTTTGAAGTTAAGGAATGTTTGAGAAACAATCACAATTTTCCCAAGTCGGATACTCGAAACCAATAACCACTGTGGCCTAGGCGAAAAATACACTTACCTTTGTAATTGGGCGAGTTTCTACTTTCAGATGCAACCGGAATTTCTCGAGCTCGTCAATCCGTTCGCGAGATATGGAAGTTTGAAGTTAAGGAACGGTTGAGAAACCATCAAAATTTTCGCAATTCTGACACTAGAAACGAATAACTGGAATGACCTAGGGGAAAAGTACACATACCCTTGTAATCGGACGAGTTTCTACTTTCAGATGCAACAGGAATTTCTCGAGTTCGTCAATCCGTTCGCGAGATATGGGAGTTTGAAGTTAAGGAATGGTTGAGAAACCATCAAAATTTTCGCAAGTCTGATACTCGAAACCAATAACTACAAAGGCCTAGGGGAAAAATACACTTACCTTTGTAATCGGGCGAGTTTCTACTTTCAGATGCAACAGGAAATTCTCGAGCTCGTCAATCCGTTCGCGAGATATGGGAGTTTGAAATTAAGGAACGGTTGAGAAACAATCACAATTTTCGCAAGTCTGATACTCGAAACCAATAACTACTGTGGCCTAGGGGAAAAATACACATAGCTTTGTAATCGGACGAGTTTCTACTTTCAGATGCAACAGGAATTTCTCGAGTTCGTCAATCCGTTCGCGAGATATGGGAGTTTGAAGTTAAGGAATGGTTGAGAAACCATCAAAATTTTCGCAAGTCTGATACTCGAAACCAATAACTACAAAGGCCTAGGGGAAAAATACACTTACCTTTGTAACCGGGCGAGTTTCTACTTTCAGATGCAACAGGAATTTCTCGAGATCGTCAATCCGTTTGCGAGATATGGAAGTTTGAAATTAAGGAACGGTTGAGAAACCATAAAAATTTTCGCAAGTCTGATACTCGAAACCAATAACTACAAAGGCTTAGGGGAAAAATACACATACCGTTGTAATCGGGAGAGTTTCTTCGTCCAGATGCAACCGGAATTTCTCGTGTTCGTCAATCCGTTCGCGAGATATGGGAGTTTGAAGTTAAGGAATGTTTGAGAAACAATTACAATTTTCGCAAGTCGGATACTCGAAACCAATACTACTGTGGCCTAGGGGAAAAATACACTTACCTTTGTAATTGGGCGAGTTTCTACTTTCAGATGCAACAGGAATTTCTCGAGTTCGTCAATCCGTTCGCGAGATATGGGAGCTTGAAGTTAAGGAATGGTTGAGATAACAATCAAAATTTTCCAAAGTCTGATACTCGAAACCAATAACTACAAAGGCCTAGGGGAAAAATACACATACCTTTGCAATCGGGCGAGTTTCTACATTCAGATGCAACAGGAATTTCTCGAGTTCGTCAATCCGTTCGCGAGATATGGGAGTTTGAAGTTAAGGAATGGTTGAGAAACCATCAAAATTTTCCCAAGTCTGATACTCGAAACCAATAACTACAAAGGCCTAGGGGAAAAATACACATACCTTTGTAATCGGGCGAGTTTCTACTTTCAGATGCAACAGGAATTTCTCGAGCTCGTCAATCCGTTCGCGAGATATGGAAGTTTGAAGTTAAGGAATGTTTGAGAAACAATCACAATTTTCCCAAGTCGGATACTCGAAACCAATAACCACTGTGGCCTAGGCGAAAAATACACTTACCTTTGTAATTGGGCGAGTTTCTACTTTCAGATGCAACCGGAATTTCTCGAGCTCGTCAATCCGTTCGCGAGATATGGAAGTTTGAAGTTAAGGAACGGTTGAGAAACCATCAAAATTTTCGCAATTCTGACACTAGAAACGAATAACTGGAATGACCTAGGGGAAAAGTACACATACCCTTGTAATCGGACGAGTTTCTACTTTCAGATGCAACAGGAATTTCTCGAGTTCGTCAATCCGTTCGCGAGATATGGGAGTTTGAAGTTAAGGAATGGTTGAGAAACCATCAAAATTTTCGCAAGTCTGATACTCGAAACCAATAACTACAAAGGCCTAGGGGAAAAATACACTTACCTTTGTAATCGGGCGAGTTTCTACTTTCAGATGCAACAGGAAATTCTCGAGCTCGTCAATCCGTTCGCGAGATATGGGAGTTTGAAATTAAGGAACGGTTGAGAAACAATCACAATTTTCGCAAGTCTGATACTCGAAACCAATAACTACTGTGGCCTAGGGGAAAAATACACATACCTTTGTAATCGGACGAGTTTCTACTTTCAGATGCAACAGGAATTTCTCGAGTTCGTCAATCCGTTCGCGAGATATGGGAGTTTGAAGTTAAGGAATGGTTGAGAAACCATCAAAATTTTCGCAAGTCTGATACTCGAAACCAATAACTACAAAGGCCTAGGGGAAAAATACACTTACCTTTGTAACCGGGCGAGTTTCTACTTTCAGATGCAACAGGAATTTCTCGAGATCGTCAATCCGTTTGCGAGATATGGAAGTTTGAAATTAAGGAACGGTTGAGAAACCATAAAAATTTTCGCAAGTCTGATACTCGAAACCAATAACTACAAAGGCTTAGGGGAAAAATACACATACCGTTGTAATCGGGAGAGTTTCTTCGTCCAGATGCAACCGGAATTTCTCGTGTTCGTCAATCCGTTCGCGAGATATGGGAGTTTGAAGTTAAGGAATGTTTGAGAAACAATCACAATTTTCCCAAGTCGGATACTCGAAACCAATAACTACTGTGGCCTAGGCGAAAAATACACTTACCTTTGTAATTGGGCGAGTTTCTACTTTCAGATGCAACAGGAATTTCTCGAGTTCGTCAATCCGTTCGCGAGATATGGGAGTTTGAAGTTAAGGAATGGTTGAGAAAACAATCAAAATTTTCCCAAGTCTGATACTCGAAACCAATAACTACAAAGGCCTAGGGGAAAAATACACATACCTTTGCAATCGGGCGAGTTTCTACTTTCAGATGCAACAGGAATTTCTCGAGTTCGTCAATCCGTTCGCGAGATATGGGAGTTTGAAGTTAAGGAATGGTTGAGAAACCATCAAAATTTTCGCAAGTCTGATACTCGAAACCAATAACTACAAAGGCCTAGGGGAAAAATACACATACCATTGCAATCGGGCGAGTTTCTACTTTCAGATGCAACAGGAATTTCTCGATCTCGTCAATCCGTTCGCGAGATATGGGAGTTTGAAATTAAGGAACGGTTGAGAAACAATCACAATTTTCGCAAGTCTGAAACTCGAAACCAATAACTACTGTGGCCTAGGGGAAAAATACACATACCTTTGTAATCGGGCGAGTTTCTACTTTCAGATGCAACAGGAATTTCTCGAGCTCGTCAATCCGTTCGCGAGATATGAGAGTTTGAAATTAAGGAACGGTTGAGAAACAATCACAATTTTCGCAAGTCTGAAACTCGAAACCAATAACTACTGTGGCCTAGGGGAAAAATACACATACCTTTGTAATCGGGCGAGTTTCTACTTTCAGATGCAACAGGAATTTCTCGAGTTCGTCAATCCGTTCTCGAGATATGGGAGTTTGAAATTAAGGAACGGTTGAGAAACCATCAAAATTTTCCCAAGTCTGATACTCGAAACCAATACTGCAAAGGCCTAGGGGAAAAATACACATACCTTTGTAATCGGACGAGTTTCTACTCTCAGATGCAACAGGAATTTCTCGAGCTCGTCAATCCGTTCGCGAGATATGGAAGTTTGAAATTAAGGAACGGTTGAGAAACCATAAAAATTTTCGCAAGTCTGATACTCGAAACCAATAACTACAAAGGCTTAGGGGAAAAATACACATACCGTTGTAATCCGGAGAGTTTCTTCGTCCAGATGCAACCGGAATTACTCGTGTTCGTCAATCCGTTCGCGAGATATGGGAGTTTGAAGTTAAGGAATGTTGAGAAACAATCACAATTTTCCCAAGTCGGATACTCGAAACCAATAACTACTGTGGCCTAGGCGAAAAATACACTTACCTTTGTAATTGGGCGAGTTTCTACTTTCAGATGCAACAGGAATTTCTCGAGTTCGTCAATCCGTTCGCGAGATATGGGAGTTTGAAGTTAAGGAATGGTTGAGAAAACAATCAAAATTTTCCCAAGTCTGATACT
This sequence comes from Ptiloglossa arizonensis, assembly GCF_051014685.1. Lineage (NCBI taxonomy): Eukaryota > Metazoa > Arthropoda > Insecta > Hymenoptera > Colletidae > Ptiloglossa > Ptiloglossa arizonensis. Next base: position 26,331 of record NW_027479243.1, on the reverse strand, counting down.
CGAAACCAATAACTACAAAGGACTACGGGAAAAATACACATACCTTTGCAATCGGGCGAGTTTCTACTTTCAGATGCAACAGGAATTTCTCGAGCTCGTCAATCCGTTCGTGAGATATGGGAGTTTGAAATTAAGGAACGGTTGAGAAACAATCACAATTTTCGCAAGTCTGATACTCGAAACCAATAACTACTGTGGCCTAGGGGAAAAATACACATACCTTTGTAATCGGGCGTGTTTCTACTTTCAGATGCAACAGGAATTTCTCGAGTTCGTCAATCCGTTCGCGAGATATGGGAGTTTGAAGTTATGGAATGGTTGAGAAACCGTCAAAATTTTCGCAAGTCTGATACTCGAAACCAATAACTACAAAGGCCTAGGGGAAAAATACACATACCTTTGCAATCGGGTGAGTTTCTACTTTCAGATGCAACAGGAATTTCTCGAGCTCGTCAATCCGTTCGCGAGATATGGGAGTTTGAAATTAAGGAACGGTTGAGAAACAATCACAATTTTCGCTAGTCTGATACTCGAAACCAATAACTACTGTGGCCTAGGGGAAAAATACACATACCTTTGTAATCGGGCGAGTTTCTACTTTCAGATGCAACAGGAATTTCTCGAGTTCGTCAATCCGTTCGCGAGATATGGGAGTTTGAAGTTAAGGAATGGTTGAAAAACCATCAAAATTTTCCCAAGTCTGATACTCGAAACCAATACTACAAAGGCCTAGGGGAAAAATACACATACCTTTGTAATCGGACGAGTTTCTACTCTCAGATGCAACGGGAATTTCTCGAGCTCGTCAATCCGTTCGCGAGATATGGAAGTTTGAAATTAAGGAACGGTTGAGAAACCATAAAAATTTTCGCAAGTCTGATACTCGAAACCAATAACTACAAAGGCTTAGGGGAAAAATACACATACCGTTGTAATCCGGAGAGTTTCTTCGTCCAGATGCAACCGGAATTACTCGTGTTCGTCAATCCGTTCGCGAGATATGGGAGTTTGAAGTTAAGGAATGTTTGAGAAACAATCACAATTTTCCCAAGTCGGATACTCGAAACCAATAACTACTGTGGCCTAGGCGAAAAATACACTTACCTTTGTAATTGGGCGAGTTTCTACTTTCAGATGCAACAGGAATTTCTCGAGTTCGTCAATCCGTTCGCGAGATATGGGAGTTTGAAGTTAAGGAATGGTTGAGAAAACAATCAAAATTTTCCCAAGTCTGATACTCGAAACCAATAACTACAAAGGCCTAGGGGAAAAATACACATACCTTTGCAATCGGGCGAGTTTCTACTTTCAGATGCAACAGGAATTTCTCGAGCTCGTCAATCCGTTCGTGAGATATGGGAGTTTGAAATTAAGGAACGGTTGAGAAACAATCACAATTTTCGCAAGTCTGATACTCGAAACCAATAACTACTGTGGCCTAGGGGAAAAATACACATACCTTTGTAATCGGGCGAGTTTCTACTTTCAGATGCAACAGGAATTTCTCGAGTTCGTCAATCCGTTCGCGAGATATGGGAGTTTGAAGTTATGGAATGGTTGAGAAACCGTCAAAATTTTCGCAAGTCTGATACTCGAAACCAATAACTACAAAGGCCTAGGGGAAAAATACACATACCTTTGCAATCGGGTGAGTTTCTACTTTCAGATGCAACAGGAATTTCTCGAGCTCGTCAATCCGTTCGCGAGATATGGGAGTTTGAAATTAAGGAACGGATGAGAAACAATCACAGTTTTCGCAAGTCTGATACTCGAAACCAATAACTACTGTGGCCTAGGGGAAAAATACACACACCTTTGTAATCGGGCGAGTTTCTACTTTCAGATGCAACAGGAATTTCTCGAGTTCGTCAATCCGTTCGCGAGATATGGGAGTTTGAAGTTAAGGAATGGTTGAGAAACCATCAAAATTTTCGCAAGTCTGATACTCGAAACCAATAACTACAATGGCCTAGGGGAAAAATACACATAGCATTGTAATCGGGGGAGTTTCTATTCTCAGATGCAACGGAAATTTTTCGGATTCGTCAATCCGTTCGCGAGATATGGGAGTTTGAAGTTAAGGAATGGTTGAGAAACCATCAAAATTTTTGCAATTCTGATACTAGAAACGAATAACTGGAATGACCTAGGGGAAAAGTACACACACCATTGTAATCGGAAGACTTTCTACTTTCAGATGCAACAGGAAATAATCCAGTTCGTCAATCCGTTCGCGAGATATGGGAGTTTGAAGTTAAGGAATAATTGAGAAACCATCAAAATTTTCGCAAGTCTGATACTCGAAACCAATAACTACTATGCCCTAGGGCAAAAATACACATACCGTTGTAATCGGACGAGTTTCTGGTTTCAGATGCAACGGGAATTTATCAAGTTCGTAAATCCGTTCGCGAGATATGGGAGTTTGAAATTAAGGAACGGTTGAGAAACAATCACAATTTTCGCAAGTCTGATACCCGAAACCAATAACTACAAAGGCTTAGGGGAGAAATACACATACCGTTGTAATCGGGCGAGTTTCTTCTTCCAGATGCAATCGGAATTTCTCGTGTTCGTCAATCCGTTCGCGAGATTTGGGAGTTTCAAATTAAGGAACGGTTGAGAAACAATCACAATTTTCGCAAGTCTGATACTCGAAACCAATAACTACTGTGGCCTAGGGGAAAAATACACATGCCTTTGTAATCGGGCGAGTTTCTACTTTCAGATGCAACAGGAATTTCTCGAGTTCGTCAATCCGTTCGCGAGATATGGGAGTTTGAAGTTAAGGAATGGTTGCGAAACCATCAAAATTTTCGCAAGTCTGATACTCGAAACCAATAACTACAAAGGCCTAGGGGAAAAATACACATACCATTGCAATCGGGCGAGTTTCTACTTGCAGATGCAACAGGAATTTCTCGAGCTCGTCAATCCGTTCGCGAGATATGGGAGTCTGAAATTAAGGAACGGTTGAGAAACAATCACAATTTTCGCAAGTCTGATACTCGAAACCAATAACTACTGTGGCCTAGGGGAAAAATACACATACCTTTGTAATCGCGCGAGTTTCTACTTTCAGATGCAACAGGAATTTCTCGAGTTCGTCAATCCGTTCGCGAGATATGGGAGTTTGAAGTTAAGGAATGGTTGAGAAACCATCAAAACTTTCGCTGGTCTGATACACGAAACCAATAACTACAAAGGATTAGGGACAAAATACACATACCGTTGTAATCGGGAGAGTTTCTTCTTCCAGATGCAACCGGAATTTCTCGTGTTCGTCAATCTGTTCGCGAGATATGGGAGTTTGAAACTAAGGAATGGTTGAGAAACCATCACAATTTTCGCAAGTCTGATACTCGAAACCAATAACTACAAAGGCCTAGGGGAAAAATACACATACCTTTGTAATCGGGCGAGTATCTACTTTCAGATGCAACAGGAATTTCTCGAGCTCGTCAATCCGTTCGCGAGATATGGGAGTTCGAAGTTAAGGAACGGTTGAGAAACCATCAAAATTTTCGCAAGTCTGATACTCGAAACCAATAACTACAAAGGCCTAGGGGAAAAATACACATACCTTTGTAATCGGGCGAGTATCTACTTTCAGATGCAACAGGAATTTCTCGAGCTCGTCAATCCGTTCGCGAGATATGGAAGTTTGAAATTAAGGAACGGTTGAGAACCCATCAAAATTTTTGCAAGTCTGATACTCGAAACCAATAACTACAAAGGCTTAGGGGAAAAATACACATACCGTTGTAATCGGGAGAGTTTCTTCTTCCAGACGCAACCGGAATTTCTCGTGTTCGTCAATCCGTTCGCGAGATATGGGAGTTTGAAGTTAAGGAATGTTTGAGAAACAATCACAATTTTCGCAAGTCGGATACTCGAAACCAATAACTACTGTGGCCTAGCGGAAAAATACACTTACCTTTGTAATTGGGCGAGTTTCTACTTTCAGATGCAACAGGAATTTCACGAGTATGTCAATCCGTTCGCGAGATATGGGAGTCTGAATTTAAGGAATGGTTGAGAAACCATCAAAATTTTCCCAAGTCTGATACTCGAAACCAATAACTACAAAGGCCTAGGGGAAAAATACACATACCTTTGCAATGGGGCGAGTTTCTACTTTCAGATGCAACAGGAATTTCTCGAGCTCGTCAATCCGTTCGCGAGATATGGAAGTTTGAAATTAAGGAACGGTTGAGAAACAATCACAATTTTCGCAAGTCTGATACTCGAAACCAATAACTGGAATGGCCTTGGGGAAAAGTACACATACCGTTGTAAACGGTCGAGTCTCTGCGTTCAGATGCAACAGGAATTTCTCGATTTCGTCAATCCGTTCGCGAGATATGGGAGTTTGAGGTTAAGGAATGGTTGAGAAACCATCAAAATTTTCGCAAGTCTGATACTCGAATCCAATAACTACTATGGCCTAGGGCAAAAATACACATACCGTTGTAATCGGGCGAGTTTCTACTTTCAGTTGCAACAGGAATTTCTGGAGTTCGTCAATCCGTTCGCGAGATATGGGAGTTTGAAGTTAAGGAATGGTTGAGAATCCATCAAAATTTTCGCAAGTCTGATACTCGAAACCAATAACTACAATGGCCTAGGGGGAAAATGCACATACCGTTGTAATCGGGAGAGTTTTTGCTTTCAGACGCAACAGAAATTTTTCGAATTCGTCAATCCGTTCGCGAAATATCGGAGTTATGAGTTAAGAGATGGTTGAGAAACCATCAAAATTTTCGCAATTCTGATACTCCAAACCAATAACTACCATGGCCTAGGGGAAAAGTACACATACCGTTGTAAACGGTCGACTGTCTGCGTTCAGATGCAACAGGAATTTCTCGAGTTCGTCAATCCGTTCGCGAGATATGGGAGTTTGAAGTTAAGGAATGGTTGAGGAACCATCAAAATTTTCGCAAGTCTGATACTCGAAACCAATAACTACAAAGGCTTAGAGGAAAAATACACATACCGTTGTAATCGGGAGAGTTTCTTCTTCCAGACGCAACCGGAATTTCTCCAGCTCGTCAATCCGTTCGCGAGATATGGAAGTTTGAAATTAAGGAACGGTTGAGAAACCATCAAAATTTTCGCAATTCTGATACTAGAAACGAATAAGTGGAATGACATAGGGGAAAAGTACACACACCATTGTAATCGGACGACTTTCTACTTTCAGATGCAACAGGAAATAATCCAGTTCGTCAATCCGTTCGCGAGATATGGGAGTTTGAAGTTAAGGAATAATTGAGAAACCATCAAAATTTTCGCAAGTCTGATACTCGAAACCAATAACTACTATGCCCTAGGTCAAAAATACACATACCGTTGTAATCGGACGAGTTTCTGGTTTCAGATGCAACAGGAGTTTATCAAGTTCGTAAATCCGTTCGCGAGATATGGGAGTTTGAAATTAAGGAACGGTTTAGAAACCATCAAAATTTTCGCTGGTCTGATACTCGAAACCAATAACTACAAAGGCTTAGGGGCAAAATACACATACCGTTGTAATCGGGAGAGTTTCTTCTTCCAGATGCAACCGGAATTTCTCGTGTTCGTCAATCGGTTCGCGAGATATGGGAGTTTGAAACTAAGGAATGGTTGAGAAACCATCACAATTTTCGCAAGTCTGATACTCGAAACCAATAACTACTATGGCCTAGGGCAAAAATACACATACCGTTGTAATCGGGCGAGTTTCTACATTCAGATGCAACAGGAATTTCTCGAGTTCGTCAATCCGTTCGCGAGACATGGGAGTTTGAAGTTAAGGAATGGTTGAGAAACCATCAAAATTTTCCCAAGTCTGATACTCGAAACCAATACTACAAAGGCCTAGGGGATAAATACACATACCTTTGTAATCGGACGAGTTTCTACTCTCAGATGCAACAGGAATTTCTCGAGCTCGTCAATCCGTTCGCGAGATATGGAAGTTTGAAATTAAGGAACGGTTGAGAAACCATAAAAATTTTCGCAAGTCTGATACTCGAAACCAATAACTACAAAGGCTTTGGGGAAAAATACACATACCGTTGTAATCGGGAGAGTTTCTTCGTCCAGATGCAACCGGAATTTCTCGCGTTCGTCAATCCGTTCGCGAGATATGGGAGTTTGAAGTTAAGGAATGTTTGAGAAACAATCACAATTTTCCCAAGTCGGATACTCGAAACCAATAACTACTGTGGCCTAGGCGAAAAATACACTTACCTTTGTAATTGGGCGAGTTTCTGCTTTCAGATGCAACAGGAATTTCTCGAGTTCGTCAATCCGTTCGCGAGATATGGGAGTTTGAAGTTAAGGAATGGTTGAGAGAACAATCAAAATTTTCCCAAGTCTGATACTCGAAACCAATAACTACAAAGGCCTAGGGGAAAAATACACATACCTTTGCAATCGGGCGAGTTTTTACTTTCAGATGCAACAGGAATTTCTCGAGCTCGTCAATCCGTTTGTGAGATATGGGAGTTTGAAATTAAGGAACGGTTGAGAAACAATCACAATTTTCGCAAGTCTGATGCTCGAAACCAATAACTACTGTGGCCTAGGGGAAAAATACACATACCTTTGTAATCGGGCGAGTTTCTACTTTCAGATGCAACAGGAATTTCTCGAGTTCGTCAATCCGTTCGCGAGATATGGGAGTTTGAAGTTAAGGAATAATTGAGAAACCATCAAAATTTTCGCAATTCTGATACTCGAAACCAATAACAACCATGGCCTAGGGGAAAAGTACACATACTGTTGTAAACTGTCGGCTGTCTGCGTTCAGATGCAACAGGAATTTCTCGAGTTCGTCAATCCGTTCGCGAGATATGGGAGTTTGAGGTTAAGGAATGGTTGAGAAACCATCAAAATTTTCGCAAGTCAGATACTCGAAATCAATAACTACAATGGCCTATTGCAAAAGTACACACACCATTGTAATCGGGCGAATTTCCACTTTCAGATGCAACCGGAATTTCTCGAGTTCGCCAATCCGTTCGCGAGATATGGATGTGTGAATTTATGGAATGGTTGACAAACAATCAAAATTTTCGCAAGTCTGATACTAGAAACCAATAACTGGAATGGCCTAGGGGAAAAGTACACACACCATTGTAATCGGGCGTGTTTCCACTTTCAGATGCAACCGGAATTTCTCGAGTTCGCCAATCCGTTCGCGAGATATGGGAGTTTGAAGATAAGGAATGGTTGAGAAACCATCAAAATTTTCGCAAATCTGATACTCGAAACCATTAACTGGAATGGCCTAGGGGAAAAGTACACATACCGTTGTAATCGGGGGAGTTTCTGCTTTCAGATTCAACCGGAATTTCTCGAGTTCGTCAATCCGTTCGCGAGATATGGAAGTTTGAAGTTAAGGAACGTTTGAGAAACCATCAAAATTTTCGCAAGTCTGATACTCGAAACCAATAACTACAAAGGCTTAGAGGAAAAATACACATACCGTTGTAATCGGGAGAGTTTCTTCTTCCAGACGCAACCGGAATTTCTCGAGCTCGTCAATCCGTTCGCGAGATATGGAAGTTTGAAATTAAGGAACGGTTGAGAAACCATCAAAATTTTCGCAATTCTGATACTAGAAACGAATAACTGGAATGACCTAGGGGAAGAGTACACACACCATTGTAATCGGACGACTTTCTACTTTCAGATGCAACAGGAAATAATCCAGTTCGTCAATCCGTTCGCGAGATATGGGAGTTTGAAGTTAGGGAATAATTGAGAAACCATCAAAATTTTCGCAAGTCTGATACTCGAAACCAATAACTACTATGCCCTAGGTCAAAAATACACATACCGTTGTAATCGGACGAGTTTCTGGTTTCAGATGCAACAGGAGTTTATCAAGTTCGTAAATCCGTTCGCGAGATATGGGAGTTTGAAATTAAGGAACGGTTGAGAAACCTTCAAAACTTTCGCTGGTCTGATACTCGAAACCAATAACTACAAAGGCTTAGGGGCAAAATACACATACCGTTGTAATCGGGAGAGTTTCTTCTTCCAGATGCAACCGGAATTTCTCGTGTTCGTCAATCCGTTCGCGAGATATGGGAGTTTGAAACTAAGGAATGGTTGAGAAACCATCAAAATTTTCGCAAGTCTGATACTCGAAACCAATAACTACAAAGGTCTAGGGGAAAATACACATACCTTTGTAATCGGGCGAGTATCTACTTTCAGATGCAACCGGAATTTCTCGAGCTCGTCAATCCGTTCGCGAGATATGGAAGTTTGAAATTAAGGAACGGTTGAGAAACCATCAAAATTTTCGCAAGTCTGATACTCGAAACCAATAACTACAAAGGCTTAGGGGAAAAATACACATACCGTTGTAAACGGGAGAGTTTCTTCTTCCAGACGCAAACGGAATTTCTCGTGTTCGTCAATCCGTTCGCGAGATATGGGAGTTTGAAGTTAAGGAATGTTTGAGAAACAATCAAAATTTTCCCAAGTCTGATACTCGAAACCAATAACTACAAAGGCCTAGGGGAAAAATACACATACCTTTGCAATGGGGCGAATTTCTACTTTCAGATGCAACAGGAATTTCTCGAGTTCGTCAATCCGTTCGCGAGATATGGGAGTTTGAAGTTAAGGAATGGTTGAGAAACAATCACAATTTTCGCAAGTCTGATACTCGAAACCAATAACTACTATGGCCTAGGGCAAAAATACACATACCGTTGTAATCGGGCGAGTTTCTACTTTCAGTTGCAACAGGAATTTCTCGAGTTCGTCAATCCGTTCGCGAGATATGGGAGTTTGAAGTTAAGGAATGGTTGAGAAACCATCAAAATTTTCGGAATCTGATACTCGAAACCAATAACTACTACGGTCTAGGGCAAAAATACACATCCCGTTGTAATCGGGCGAGTTTCTGCTTTCAGATTCAACCGGAATTTCTCGAGTTCGTCAATCCGTTCGCGAGATATGGGAGTTTGAAGTTAAGGAATGTTTGAGAAACCATCAAAGTTTTCGCAAGTCTGATACACGAAACAAATAACTGGAATGGCCTAGGGGAAAAATACACATACCTTTGCAATGGGGCGAATTTCTACTTTCAGATGCAACAGGAATTTCTCGAGTTCGTCAATCCGTTCGCGAGATATGGGAGTTTGAAGTTAAGGAATGGTTGAGAAACAATCACAATTTTCGCAAGTCTGATACTCGAAACCAATAACTACTATGGCCTAGGGCAAAAATACACATACCGTTGTAATCGGGCGAGTTTCTACTTTCAGTTGCAACAGGAATTTCTCGAGTTCGTCAATCCGTTCGCGAGATATGGGAGTTTGAAGTTAAGGAATGGTTGAGAAACCATCAAAATTTTCGGAATCTGATACTCGAAACCAATAACTACTACGGTCTAGGGCAAAAATACACATCCCGTTGTAATCGGGCGAGTTTCTGCTTTCAGATTCAACCGGAATTTCTCGAGTTCGTCAATCCGTTCGCGAGATATGGGAGTTTGAAGTTAAGGAATGTTTGAGAAACCATCAAAGTTTTCGCAAGTCTGATACACGAAACAAATAACTGGAATGGCCTAGGGGAGAAGTACACATACCGTTGTAATCGGGCGAGTTTCTGCTTTCAGATGCAACAGGAATTTCTCGAGATCGTCCATCCGTTCGCGAGATATGGGAGTTTGAAGTTAAGGAGTGGTTGAGAAACCGTCAAAATTTTCGCAAGTCTGATACTCGAAACCAATAACTGGAATGGTCTAGGGCAAAAATACACATACCGTTGTAATGGGGCGAGCTTCTACATTCAGATGCAACAGGAATTTCCCGATTTCCTCAATCCGTTCGTGAGATATGGGAATTTGAAGTTAAGGAATGGTTGAGAGACCATCAAAATTTTCGCAAATCTGATACTCGAAACCAATAACTACTATGGCCTAGGGCAAAAATACACATACCGTTGTAATCGGGCGAGTTTCTGCTTTCAGACGCAACAGGAATTTCTCCAGTTCGTCAATCCGTTCGCGAGATATGGGAGTTTGAAGTTAAGGAATGGTTGAGAAACCATCAAAATTTTCGGAATCTGATACTCGAAACCAATAACTACTACGGTCTAGGGCAAAAATACACATCCCGTTGTAATCGGGCGAGTTTCTGCATTCAGATTCAACCGGAATTTCTCGAGTTCGTCAATCCGTTCGCGAGATATGGGAGTTTGAAGTTAAGGAATGTTTGAGAAACCATCAAAGTTTTCGCAAGTCTGATACTCGAAACCAATAACTGGAATGGCCTAGGGGAAAAGTACACATACCATTCTAATGGGGCGAGCTTCTACTTTCAGATGCAACAGGAATTTCTCGATTTCCTCAATCCGTTCACGAGATATGGGAGTTTGAAATTAAGGAATGGTTGAGAAACCATCAAAATTTTCGCAATCTGATACTCGAAACCATTAACTACTACGGCCTAGGGCAAAAATACACATACCGTTGTAATCGGGCGAGTTTCTGCTTTCAGATGCAACAGAAATTTCTCGAGTTCGTCAATCCGTTCGCGAGATATGGGAGTTTGAAGTTAAGGAATGTTTGAGAAACCATCAAAATTTTCGGAATCTGATACTCGAAACCAATAACTACTACGGTCCAGGGCAAAAATACACATACCGTTGTAATCGGGCGAGTTTCTGCTTTCAGATTCAACCGGAATTTCTCGAGTTCGTCAATCCGTTCGCGAGATATGGAAGTTTGAAGTTAAGGAATGTTTGAGAAACCATCAAAATTTTCGCAAATCTGATACTCGAAACCAATAACTACTATGGCCTATGGCAAAAATACACATACCGTTGTAATCGGGCGAGTTTCTACTTTCAGATGCAACAGGAATTTCTCGAGTTCGTCAATAGGTTCGCGAGATATGGGAGTTTGAAGTTAAGGAATGGTTGAGAAACCGTCAAAATTTTCGTAATTCTGATACTCGAACCCAATAACAGGAATGGCCTAGGGGAAAAGTACACATACCGTTGTAATCGGGCGAGTTTCTGCTTTCAGATTCAACCGGAATTTCTCGAGTTCGTCAATCCGTTCGCGAGATATGGGAGTTTGAAGTTAAGGAATGTTTGAGAAACCATCAAAGTTTTCGCAAGTCTGATACACGAAACAAATAACTGGAATGGCCTAGGGGAAAAATACACATACCTTTGCAATGGGGCGAATTTCTACTTTCAGATGCAACAGGAATTTCTCGAGTTCGTCAATCCGTTCGCGAGATATGGGAGTTTGAAGTTAAGGAATGGTTGAGAAACAATCACAATTTTCGCAAGTCTGATACTCGAAACCAATAACTACTATGGCCTAGGGCAAAAATACACATACCGTTGTAATCGGGCGAGTTTCTACTTTCAGTTGCAACAGGAATTTCTCGAGTTCGTCAATCCGTTCGCGAGATATGGGAGTTTGAAGTTAAGGAATGGTTGAGAAACCATCAAAATTTTCGGAATCTGATACTCGAAACCAATAACTACTACGGTCTAGGGCAAAAATACACATCCCGTTGTAATCGGGCGAGTTTCTGCTTTCAGATTCAACCGGAATTTCTCGAGTTCGTCAATCCGTTCGCGAGATATGGGAGTTTGAAGTTAAGGAATGTTTGAGAAACCATCAAAGTTTTCGCAAGTCTGATACACGAAACAAATAACTGGAATGGCCTAGGGGAGAAGTACACATACCGTTGTAATCGGGCGAGTTTCTGCTTTCAGATGCAACAGGAATTTCTCGAGATCGTCCATCCGTTCGCGAGATATGGGAGTTTGAAGTTAAGGAGTGGTTGAGAAACCGTCAAAATTTTCGCAAGTCTGATACTCGAAACCAATAACTGGAATGGTCTAGGGCAAAAATACACATACCGTTGTAATGGGGCGAGCTTCTACATTCAGATGCAACAGGAATTTCCCGATTTCCTCAATCCGTTCGTGAGATATGGGAATTTGAAGTTAAGGAATGGTTGAGAGACCATCAAAATTTTCGCAAATCTGATACTCGAAACCAATAACTACTATGGCCTAGGGCAAAAATACACATACCGTTGTAATCGGGCGAGTTTCTGCTTTCAGACGCAACAGGAATTTCTCCAGTTCGTCAATCCGTTCGCGAGATATGGGAGTTTGAAGTTAAGGAATGGTTGAGAAACCATCAAAATTTTCGGAATCTGATACTCGAAACCAATAACTACTACGGTCTAGGGCAAAAATACACATCCCGTTGTAATCGGGCGAGTTTCTGCATTCAGATTCAACCGGAATTTCTCGAGTTCGTCAATCCGTTCGCGAGATATGGGAGTTTGAAGTTAAGGAATGTTTGAGAAACCATCAAAGTTTTCGCAAGTCTGATACTCGAAACCAATAACTGGAATGGCCTAGGGGAAAAGTACACATACCATTCTAATGGGGCGAGCTTCTACTTTCAGATGCAACAGGAATTTCTCGATTTCCTCAATCCGTTCACGAGATATGGGAGTTTGAAATTAAGGAATGGTTGAGAAACCATCAAAATTTTCGCAATCTGATACTCGAAACCATTAACTACTACGGCCTAGGGCAAAAATACACATACCGTTGTAATCGGGCGAGTTTCTGCTTTCAGATGCAACAGAAATTTCTCGAGTTCGTCAATCCGTTCGCGAGATATGGGAGTTTGAAGTTAAGGAATGGTTGAGAAACCATCAAAATTTTCGGAATCTGATACTCGAAACCAATAACTACTACGGTCCAGGGCAAAAATACACATACCGTTGTAATCGGGCGAGTTTCTGCTTTCAGATTCAACCGGAATTTCTCGAGTTCGTCAATCCGTTCGCGAGATATGGAAGTTTGAAGTTAAGGAATGTTTGAGAAACCATCAAAATTTTCGCAAATCTGATACTCGAAACCAATAACTACTATGGCCTATGGCAAAAATACACATACCGTTGTAATCGGGCGAGTTTCTACTTTCAGATGCAACAGGAATTTCTCGAGTTCGTCAATAGGTTCGCGAGATATGGGAGTTTGAAGTTAAGGAATGGTTGAGAAACCGTCAAAATTTTCGTAATTCTGATACTCGAACCCAATAACAGGAATGGCCTAGGGGAAAAGTACACATACCGTTGTAATCGGGCGAGTTTCTACTTTCTGATGCAACTGGAATTTCTCGATTTCCTCAATCCGTTCGTGGGATATGGGAGTTTGAAGCTAAGAAATGGTTGAGAAACCATCAAAATTTTCGAAAGTCTGATACTCGAAACCAATAACTACTATGATCTAGGGCAAAAATACACATACCGTTGTAATGGGGCGAGCTTCTACATTCAGATGCAACAGGAATTTCTGGAGTTCGTCAATCCGTTCGCGAGATATGGGAATATGAAGTTAAGGAATGGTTGAGAAACCATAAAAATTTTCGCGAGTCTGATACTCGAAATCAATAACTACTATGGGCTAGGGGAAAAGTAAACACACCATTGTAATCGGGCGAGTTTCTGCCTTCAGATGCAATAGAAATTTCTCGAGTTCGTCAATCGGTTCGCGAGATATGGGAGTCTGAATTTAAGGAATGGTTGAGAAACCATCAAAATTTTCCCAAGTCTGATACTCGAAACCAATAACTACAAAGGCCTAGGGGAAAAATACACATACCTTTGCAATGGGGCGAGTTTCTACTTTCAGATGCAACAGGAATTTCTCGAGCTCGTCAATCCGTTCGCGAGATATGGAAGTTTGAAATTAAGGAACGGTTGAGAAACAATCACAATTTTCGCAAGTCTGATACTCGAAACCAATAACTGGAATGGCCTTGGGGAAAAGTACACATACCGTTGTAAACGGTCGAGTCTCTGCGTTCAGATGCAACAGGAATTTCTCGATTTCGTCAATCCGTTCGCGAGATATGGGAGTTTGAGGTTAAGGAATGGTTGAGAAACCATCAAAATTTTCGCAAGTCTGATACTCGAATCCAATAACTACTATGGCCTAGGGCAAAAATACACATACCGTTGTAATCGGGCGAGTTTCTACTTTCAGTTGCAACAGGAATTTCTGGAGTTCGTCAATCCGTTCGCGAGATATGGGAGTTTGAAGTTAAGGAATGGTTGAGAATCCATCAAAATTTTCGCAAGTCTGATACTCGAAACCAATAACTACAATGGCCTAGGGGGAAAATGCACATACCGTTCTAATCGGGAGAGTTTTTGCTTTCAGACGCAACAGAAATTTTTCGAATTCGTCAATCCGTTCGCGAAATATCGGAGTTATGAGTTAAGAGATGGTTGAGAAACCATCAAAATTTTCGCAATTCTGATACTCCAAACCAATAACTACCATGGCCTAGGGGAAAAGTACACATACCGTTGTAAACGGTCGACTGTCTGCGTTCAGATGCAACAGGAATTTCTCGAGTTCGTCAATCCGTTCGCGAGATATGGGAGTTTGAAGTTAAGGAATGGTTGAGGAACCATCAAAATTTTCGCAAGTCTGATACTCGAAACCAATAACTACAAAGGCTTAGAGGAAAAATACACATACCGTTGTAATCGGGAGAGTTTCTTCTTCCAGACGCAACCGGAATTTCTCGAGCTCGTCAATCCGTTCGCGAGATATGGAAGTTTGAAATTAAGGAACGGTTGAGAAACCATCAAAATTTTCGCAATTCTGATACTAGAAACGAATAAGTGGAATGACATAGGGGAAAAGTACACACACCATTGTAATCGGACGACTTTCTACTTTCAGATGCAACAGGAAATAATCCAGTTCGTCAATCCGTTCGCGAGATATGGGAGTTTGAAGTTAAGGAATAATTGAGAAACCATCAAAATTTTCGCAAGTCTGATACTCGAAACCAATAACTACTATGCCCTAGGTCAAAAATACACATACCGTTGTAATCGGACGAGTTTCTGGTTTCAGATGCAACAGGAGTTTATCAAGTTCGTAAATCCGTTCGCGAGATATGGGAGTTTGAAATTAAGGAACGGTTTAGAAACCATCAAAATTTTCGCTGGTCTGATACTCGAAACCAATAACTACAAAGGCTTAGGGGCAAAATACACATACCGTTGTAATCGGGAGAGTTTCTTCTTCCAGATGCAACCGGAATTTCTCGTGTTCGTCAATCGGTTCGCGAGATATGGGAGTTTGAAACTAAGGAATGGTTGAGAAACCATCACAATTTTCGCAAGTCTGATACTCGAAACCAATAACTACTATGGCCTAGGGCAAAAATACACATACCGTTGTAATCGGGCGAGTTTCTACATTCAGATGCAACAGGAATTTCTCGAGTTCGTCAATCCGTTCGCGAGATATGGGAGTTTGAAGTTAAGGAATGGTTGAGAAACCATCAAAATTTTCCCAAGTCTGATACTCGAAACCAATACTACAAAGGCCTAGGGGATAAATACACATACCTTTGTAATCGGACGAGTTTCTACTCTCAGATGCAACAGGAATTTCTCGAGCTCGTCAATCCGTTCGCGAGATATGGAAGTTTGAAATTAAGGAACGGTTGAGAAACCATAAAAATTTTCGCAAGTCTGATACTCGAAACCAATAACTACAAAGGCTTTGGGGAAAAATACACATACCGTTGTAATCGGGAGAGTTTCTTCGTCCAGATGCAACCGGAATTTCTCGCGTTCGTCAATCCGTTCGCGAGATATGGGAGTTTGAAGTTAAGGAATGTTTGAGAAACAATCACAATTTTCCCAAGTCGGATACTCGAAACCAATAACTACTGTGGCCTAGGCGAAAAATACACTTACCTTTGTAATTGGGCGAGTTTCTGCTTTCAGATGCAACAGGAATTTCTCGAGTTCGTCAATCCGTTCGCGAGATATGGGAGTTTGAAGTTAAGGAATGGTTGAGAGAACAATCAAAATTTTCCCAAGTCTGATACTCGAAACCAATAACTACAAAGGCCTAGGGGAAAAATACACATACCTTTGCAATCGGGCGAGTTTTTACTTTCAGATGCAACAGGAATTTCTCGAGCTCGTCAATCCGTTCGTGAGATATGGGAGTTTGAAATTAAGGAACGGTTGAGAAACAATCACAATTTTCGCAAGTCTGATGCTCGAAACCAATAACTACTGTGGCCTAGGGGAAAAATACACATACCTTTGTAATCGGGCGAGTTTCTACTTTCAGATGCAACAGGAATTTCTCGAGTTCGTCAATCCGTTCGCGAGATATGGGAGTTTGAAGTTAAGGAATAATTGAGAAACCATCAAAATTTTCGCAATTCTGATACTCGAAACCAATAACAACCATGGCCTAGGGGAAAAGTACACATACTGTTGTAAACTGTCGGCTGTCTGCGTTCAGATGCAACAGGAATTTCTCGAGTTCGTCAATCCGTTCGCGAGATATGGGAGTTTGAGGTTAAGGAATGGTTGAGAAACCATCAAAATTTTCGCAAGTCAGATACTCGAAATCAATAACTACAATGGCCTATTGCAAAAGTACACACACCATTGTAATCGGGCGAATTTCCACTTTCAGATGCAACCGGAATTTCTCGAGTTCGCCAATCCGTTCGCGAGATATGGATGTGTGAATTTATGGAATGGTTGACAAACAATCAAAATTTTCGCAAGTCTGATACTAGAAACCAATAACTGGAATGGCCTAGGGGAAAAGTACACACACCATTGTAATCGGGCGTGTTTCCACTTTCAGATGCAACCGGAATTTCTCGAGTTCGCCAATCCGTTCGCGAGATATGGGAGTTTGAAGATAAGGAATGGTTGAGAAACCATCAAAATTTTCGCAAATCTGATACTCGAAACCATTAACTGGAATGGCCTAGGGGAAAAGTACACATACCGTTGTAATCGGGGGAGTTTCTGCTTTCAGATTCAACCGGAATTTCTCGAGTTCGTCAATCCGTTCGCGAGATATGGAAGTTTGAAGTTAAGGAACGTTTGAGAAACCATCAAAATTTTCGCAAGTCTGATACTCGAAACCAATAACTACAAAGGCTTAGAGGAAAAATACACATACCGTTGTAATCGGGAGAGTTTCTTCTTCCAGACGCAACCGGAATTTCTCGAGCTCGTCAATCCGTTCGCGAGATATGGAAGTTTGAAATTAAGGAACGGTTGAGAAACCATCAAAATTTTCGCAATTCTGATACTAGAAACGAATAACTGGAATGACCTAGGGGAAGAGTACACACACCATTGTAATCGGACGACTTTCTACTTTCAGATGCAACAGGAAATAATCCAGTTCGTCAATCCGTTCGCGAGATATGGGAGTTTGAAGTTAGGGAATAATTGAGAAACCATCAAAATTTTCGCAAGTCTGATACTCGAAACCAATAACTACTATGCCCTAGGTCAAAAATACACATACCGTTGTAATCGGACGAGTTTCTGGTTTCAGATGCAACAGGAGTTTATCAAGTTCGTAAATCCGTTCGCGAGATATGGGAGTTTGAAATTAAGGAACGGTTGAGAAACCTTCAAAACTTTCGCTGGTCTGATACTCGAAACCAATAACTACAAAGGCTTAGGGGCAAAATACACATACCGTTGTAATCGGGAGAGTTTCTTCTTCCAGATGCAACCGGAATTTCTCGTGTTCGTCAATCCGTTCGCGAGATATGGGAGTTTGAAACTAAGGAATGGTTGAGAAACCATCAAAATTTTCGCAAGTCTGATACTCGAAACCAATAACTACAAAGGTCTAGGGGAAAAATACACATACCTTTGTAATCGGGCGAGTATCTACTTTCAGATGCAACCGGAATTTCTCGAGCTCGTCAATCCGTTCGCGAGATATGGAAGTTTGAAATTAAGGAACGGTTGAGAAACCATCAAAATTTTCGCAAGTCTGATACTCGAAACCAATAACTACAAAGGCTTAGGGGAAAAATACACATACCGTTGTAAACGGGAGAGTTTCTTCTTCCAGACGCAAACGGAATTTCTCGTGTTCGTCAATCCGTTCGCGAGATATGGGAGTTTGAAGTTAAGGAATGTTTGAGAAACAATCAAAATTTTCCCAAGTCTGATACTCGAAACCAATAACTACAAAGGCCTAGGGGAAAAATACACATACCTTTGCAATGGGGCGAATTTCTACTTTCAGATGCAACAGGAATTTCTCGAGTTCGTCAATCCGTTCGCGAGATATGGGAGTGTGAAGTTAAGGAATGGTTGAGAAACAATCACAATTTTCGCAAGTCTGATACTCGAAACCAATAACTACTATGGCCTAGGGCAAAAATACACATACCGTTGTAATCGGGCGAGTTTCTACTTTCAGTTGCAACAGGAATTTCTCGAGTTCGTCAATCCGTTCGCGAGATATGGGAGTTTGAAGTTAAGGAATGGTTGAGAAACCATCAAAATTTTCGGAATCTGATACTCGAAACCAATAACTACTACGGTCTAGGGCAAAAATACACATCCCGTTGTAATCGGGCGAGTTTCTGCTTTCAGATTCAACCGGAATTTCTCGAGTTCGTCAATCCGTTCGCGAGATATGGGAGTTTGAAGTTAAGGAATGTTTGAGAAACCATCAAAGTTTTCGCAAGTCTGATACACGAAACAAATAACTGGAATGGCCTAGGGGAAAAATACACATACCTTTGCAATGGGGCGAATTTCTACTTTCAGATGCAACAGGAATTTCTCGAGTTCGTCAATCCGTTCGCGAGATATGGGAGTTTGAAGTTAAGGAATGGTTGAGAAACCATCAAAATTTTCGGAATCTGATACTCGAAACCAATAACTACTACGGTCTAGGGCAAAAATACACATCCCGTTGTAATCGGGCGAGTTTCTGCTTTCAGATTCAACCGGAATTTCTCGAGTTCGTCAATCCGTTCGCGAGATATGGGAGTTTGAAGTTAAGGAATGTTTGAGAAACCATCAAAGTTTTCGCAAGTCTGATACACGAAACAAATAACTGGAATGGCCTAGGGGAGAAGTACACATACCGTTGTAATCGGGCGAGTTTCTGCTTTCAGATGCAACAGGAATTTCTCGAGATCGTCCATCCGTTCGCGAGATATGGGAGTTTGAAGTTAAGGAGTGGTTGAGAAACCGTCAAAATTTTCGCAAGTCTGATACTCGAAACCAATAACTGGAATGGTCTAGGGCAAAAATACACATACCGTTGTAATGGGGCGAGCTTCTACATTCAGATGCAACAGGAATTTCCCGATTTCCTCAATCCGTTCGTGAGATATGGGAATTTGAAGTTAAGGAATGGTTGAGAGACCATCAAAATTTTCGCAAATCTGATACTCGAAACCAATAACTACTATGGCCTAGGGCAAAAATACACATACCGTTGTAATCGGGCGAGTTTCTGCTTTCAGACGCAACAGGAATTTCTCCAGTTCGTCAATCCGTTCGCGAGATATGGGAGTTTGAAGTTAAGGAATGGTTGAGAAACCATCAAAATTTTCGGAATCTGATACTCGAAACCAATAACTACTACGGTCTAGGGCAAAAATACACATCCCGTTGTAATCGGGCGAGTTTCTGCATTCAGATTCAACCGGAATTTCTCGAGTTCGTCAATCCGTTCGCGAGATATGGGAGTTTGAAGTTAAGGAATGTTTGAGAAACCATCAAAGTTTTCGCAAGTCTGATACTCGAAACCAATAACTGGAATGGCCTAGGGGAAAAGTACACATACCATTCTAATGGGGCGAGCTTCTACTTTCAGATGCAACAGGAATTTCTCGATTTCCTCAATCCGTTCACGAGATATGGGAGTTTGAAATTAAGGAATGGTTGAGAAACCATCAAAATTTTCGCAATCTGATACTCGAAACCATTAACTACTACGGCCTAGGGCAAAAATACACATACCGTTGTAATCGGGCGAGTTTCTGCTTTCAGATGCAACAGAAATTTCTCGAGTTCGTCAATCCGTTCGCGAGATATGGGAGTTTGAAGTTAAGGAATGGTTGAGAAACCATCAAAATTTTCGGAATCTGATACTCGAAACCAATAACTACTACGGTCCAGGGCAAAAATACACATACCGTTGTAATCGGGCGAGTTTCTGCTTTCAGATTCAACCGGAATTTCTCGAGTTCGTCAATCCGTTCGCGAGATATGGAAGTTTGAAGTTAAGGAATGTTTGAGAAACCATCAAAATTTTCGCAAATCTGATACTCGAAACCAATAACTACTATGGCCTATGGCAAAAATACACATACCGTTGTAATCGGGCGAGTTTCTACTTTCAGATGCAACAGGAATTTCTCGAGTTCGTCAATAGGTTCGCGAGATATGGGAGTTTGAAGTTAAGGAATGGTTGAGAAACCGTCAAAATTTTCGTAATTCTGATACTCGAACCCAATAACAGGAATGGCCTAGGGGAAAAGTACACATACCGTTGTAATCGGGCGAGTTTCTACTTTCTGATGCAACTGGAATTTCTCGATTTCCTCAATCCGTTCGTGGGATATGGGAGTTTGAAGCTAAGAAATGGTTGAGAAACCATCAAAATTTTCGAAAGTCTGATACTCGAAACCAATAACTACTATGATCTAGGGCAAAAATACACATACCGTTGTAATGGGGCGAGCTTCTACATTCAGATGCAACAGGAATTTCTCGATTTCCTCAATCCGTTCGTGAGATATGGGAATTTGAAGTTAAGGAATGGTTGAGAAACCATAAAAATTTTCGCGTGTCTGATACTCGAAATCAATAACTACTATGACCTAGGGCAAAAATACACATACCGTTGTAAACGGGCGAGTTTCTGCTTTCAGATACAACAGGAATTTCTCGAGTTCGTCAATCCGTTCGCGAGATATGGGAGTTTGAAGTTAAGGAGTGGTTGAGAAACCATCAAAATTTCGCAAGTCTGATACTCGAAACCAATAACTACTATGGCCTAGGGCAAAAATACACATACCGTTGTAATCGGGCGAGTTTCTGCTTTCAGACGCAACAGGAATTTCTCGAGTATGTCAATCCGTTCGCGAGACATGGCAGTTTGAATTTAAGGAATGGTTGAGAAACCATCAAAATTTTCGCAAGTCTGATACTCGAAACCAATAACTACAATGGACAAGAGGAAAAATACACATACCGTTGTAATCGGGCGAGTTTCTACTTGCAGATGCAATAGGAATTTCTCGATATCCTCAATCCGTTCGCGAGATATGGGAATTTGAAGTTAAGGAATGGTTGAGAAACATTAAAAATTTACATGAGCCTCATACTCGAAATAAATAACCACTATGGCCTAGGGCAAAAATACACATACCGTTGTAATCGGGCGAGTTTCTGCATTCAGATTCAACCGGAATTTCTCGAGTTCGTCAATCCGTTCGCGAGATATGGGAGTTTGAAGTTAAGGAATGTTTGAGAAACCATCAAAGTTTTCGCAAGTCTGATACTCGAAACCAATAACTGGAATGGCCTAGGGGAAAAGTACACATACCATTCTAATGGGGCGAGCTTCTACTTTCAGATGCAACAGGAATTTCTCGATTTCCTCAATCCGTTCACGAGATATGGGAGTTTGAAATTAAGGAATGGTTGAGAAACCATCAAAATTTTCGCAATCTGATACTCGAAACCATTAACTACTACGGCCTAGGGCAAAAATACACATACCGTTGTAATCGGGCGAGTTTCTGCTTTCAGATGCAACAGAAATTTCTCGAGTTCGTCAATCCGTTCGCGAGATATGGGAGTTTGAAGTTAAGGAATGGTTGAGAAACCATCAAAATTTTCGGAATCTGATACTCGAAACCAATAACTACTACGGTCCAGGGCAAAAATACACATACCGTTGTAATCGGGCGAGTTTCTGCTTTCAGATTCAACCGGAATTTCTCGAGTTCGTCAATCCGTTCGCGAGATATGGAAGTTTGAAGTTAAGGAATGTTTGAGAAACCATCAAAATTTTCGCAAATCTGATACTCGAAACCAATAACTACTATGGCCTATGGCAAAAATACACATACCGTTGTAATCGGGCGAGTTTCTACTTTCAGATGCAACAGGAATTTCTCGAGTTCGTCAATAGGTTCGCGAGATATGGGAGTTTGAAGTTAAGGAATGGTTGAGAAACCGTCAAAATTTTCGTAATTCTGATACTCGAACCCAATAACAGGAATGGCCTAGGGGAAAAGTACACATACCGTTGTAATCGGGCGAGTTTCTACTTTCTGATGCAACTGGAATTTCTCGATTTCCTCAATCCGTTCGTGGGATATGGGAGTTTGAAGCTAAGAAATGGTTGAGAAACCATCAAAATTTTCGAAAGTCTGATACTCGAAACCAATAACTACTATGATCTAGGGCAAAAATACACATACCGTTGTAATGGGGCGAGCTTCTACATTCAGATGCAACAGGAATTTCTCGATTTCCTCAATCCGTTCGTGAGATATGGGAATTTGAAGTTAAGGAATGGTTGAGAAACCATAAAAATTTTCGCGTGTCTGATACTCGAAATCAATAACTACTATGACCTAGGGCAAAAATACACATACCGTTGTAAACGGGCGAGTTTCTGCTTTCAGATACAACAGGAATTTCTCGAGTTCGTCAATCCGTTCGCGAGATATGGGAGTTTGAAGTTAAGGAGTGGTTGAGAAACCATCAAAATTTCGCAAGTCTGATACTCGAAACCAATAACTACTATGGCCTAGGGCAAAAATACACATACCGTTGTAATCGGGCGAGTTTCTGCTTTCAGACGCAACAGGAATTTCTCGAGTTCGTCAATCCGTTCGCGAGATATGGGAATTTGAAGTTAAGGAATGGTTGAGAAACCATAAAAATTTACGCGAGTCTGATACTCGAAATCAATAACTACTATGGCCTAGGGCAAAAATACACGTACCGTTGTAATCGGGCGAGTTGCTACTTTCAGATGCAACAGGAATTTCTCGAGTTCGTCAATCGGTTCGCGAGAAATGGGAGTTTGAATTTAAGGAATGGTTGAGAGTCCATTAAAATTTTCGCAAGTCTGATACTCGAAACCAATAACTGGAATGGCCTAGGGGAAAAGTACACACACCATTGTAATCGGGCGAGTTTCTGCCTTCAGATGCAATAGGAATTTCTCGAGTTCGTCAATCCGTTCGCGAGATATGCGAGTTTGAAGTTAAGGAATGGTTGAGAAACCATCAAAATTTACGCAAGTCTGATAATGGAAACCAATAACTACTACGGTCTCGAGCAAAAATACACATACCGTTGTAATCGGGCGAGTTGCTACTTTGAGATGCAACAGGAATTTCTCGAGTTCGTCAATCGGTTCGCGAGAAATGGGAGTTTGAATTTAAGGAATGGTTGAGAGTCCATTAAAATTTTCGCAGGTCTGATACTCGAAACCAATAACTGGAATGGCCTAGGGGAAAAGTACACACACCATTGTAATCGGGCGAGTTTCTGCCTTCAGATGCAATAAGAATTTCTCGAGTTCGTCAATCCGTTCGCGAGATATGGGAGTTCGAAGTTAAGGAATGGTTGAGAAACCATCAAAATTTTCGCAATTCTGATGCTAGAATCGAGTAACTGGAATGGCCTCGGGGAAAAGTACACACACCATTGTAATCGGGCGAGTTTCTACTTTCAGTTGCAACAGGAATTTCTCGAGTTCGTCAATCCGTTCGCAAGATATGGGAGTTTGAAGTTAAGGAATGGTAGAGAAACCATCAAAATTTTCGGAAGTCTGATACTCGAAACCAATAACTACAATGGCCGAGGGGAAAAAGACACATACCGTTGTAATCGGGCGAGTTTCTACTTTCAGATGCAACAGGAATTTCTCCAGTTCGTCAATCCATTCGCGAGATATGCGAGTTTGAAGTTAAGGAATGGTTGAGAAACCATAAAAATTTACGCGAGTCTGATACTCGAAACCAATAAGTACAATGGCCAAGGGGAAAAATACACATACCGTTGTAATCGGGCGTGTTTCTGCTTTCAGATGCAACAGGAATATCTCGATTTCCTCAATCCGTTCGCGAGATATGGGAGTTTGAAGTTAAGGAATGGTTGAGAGTCTATTAAAATTTTCGCAAGTCTGATACTCGAAACCAATAACTGGAATGGCCTAGGGGAAAAGTACACACACCATTGTAATCGAGCGAGTTTCTGCCTTCAGATGCAATAGGAATTTCTCGAGTTCGTCAATCCGTTCGCGAGATATGGGATTTTGAAGTTCAGCAATGGTTGAGAAACCATCAAAATTTTCGCAAATCTGATACTCGAAACCAATAACTACTATGGTCTAGGGCAAAAATAGACACGCCGTTGTAATCGGGCGAGTTTGTGCTTTCAGATGCAACAGGAATTTCGCGAGTTCGTCAATCCGTTCGCGAGATATGCGAGTTTGAAATTAAGGAATGGTTGAGAAACCATCAAAATTTTCGCAAGTCTGATACTGGAAACCAATAACTACTATGGTCTCGAGCAAAAATACACATACCGTTGTAATCGGGCGAGTTGCTACTTTCAGATGCAACAGGAATTTCTCGAGTTCGTCAATCGGTTCGCGAGAAATGGGAGTTTGAATTTAAGGAATTGTTGAGAGTCCATTAAAATTTTCGCAAGTCTGATACTCGAAACCAATAACTGGAACGGCCTAGGGGAAAAGTACACACACCATTGTAATCGGGCGAGTTTCTGCTTTCAGATGCAACAGGAATTTCTCGAGTTCTTCAATCCGTTCGCGAGATATGGGAATATGAAGTTAAGGAATGGTTGAGAAACCATAAAAATTTTCGCGAGTCTGATACTCGAAATCAATAACTACTATGGGCTAGGGGAAAAGTAAACACACCATTGTAATCGGGCGAGTTCCTGCCTTCAGATGCAATAGAAATTTCTCGAGTTCGTCAATCGGTTCGCGAGATATGGGAGTTTGAAGTTAAGCAATGGTTGATAAACCATCAAAATTTTCGCAAATCTGATACTCGAAACCAATAACTACTATGGTCTAGGGCAAAAATAGACACACCGTTGTAATCGGGCGAGTTTCTGCTTTCAGATGCAACAGGAATTTCTCGAGTTCGTCAATCCGTTCGCGAGATATGGGAGTTTGAAGTTAAGGAATGGTTGAGAAACAATCAAACATTTCGCAAGTCTGATACACGAAACCAATAACTGGAATGGCCTAGGGGAAAAATACACATACCGTTGTAATCGGGCGAGTTTCTGCTTTTAGAGGCGTCAGGAATTACTCGAGGTCGTCAGTACGTTTGCTAGATATGGGAGTTTGAAGTTAAGGAATGGTTGAGAAACCATCAAAATTTTCGCAAGTCTGATACTCGAAACCAATAACTACAATGGCCTAGGGGAAAAATACACATACCGTTGTAATCGGGCGAGTTTTTACTTTCAGATGCGTCAGGAATTTCTCGAGTTCGTCAATCCGTTCGCGAGATATGGGAGTTTGAAGTTAAGGAATGGTTGAGAAACCATCAAAATTTTCGCAAGTCTGATACTCGAAACTAATAACTACAACGGCCTAGGGGAAAAGTACACACACCATTGTAATCGGGCGAGTTTCTACTTTCAGATGCAAAAGGAATTTCTCGAGTTCGACAATCCATTCGCGAGATATGGGAGTTTGTAGTTAAGGAATAATTGAGAAACCATCAAAATTTTCGCAAGTCTGATGCTAGAAACGAATGACTGGAATGGCCCAGGGGGAAAGTACACATACCATTGTAATCGGGCGAGTTTCTGCTGTCAGATGCAAAAGGAATTTCTCGAGTTCGACAATCCGTTCGCGAGATATGGGAGATTGAAGTTAAGGAATGATTGAGAAACCATCAAATTTTTGCAAGTCTGATACTCGAAACCAATAACTACAATGGCCTTGGAGAAAAATACACATACCGTTTTAATCGGGCGAGCTTCTACTTTCAGGCGCAACAGGAATTTTTCGGATTCATCAATCCGCTCGCGAGATATGGGAGTTTGGATTCAAGAAATGGTTGAGGAACCATAAAAATTTTCGCAATTCTGATGCTTGAAACGAATAACTAGAATGGCCTAGGGGAAAAATACATATACGGTTGTAATCGGGCGAGTTTGTACTTTCAGATGCAACAGGAATTTCTCGAGTTCTTCAATCCGTTCGCCAGATATGCGTGTTTGAAGTTAAGGAATGGTTGAGAAGCCATCAAAATTTTCGCAAGTCTGATTCTCGAAACCAATAACTGGAATGGCCTAGGGGAAAAGTACACACACCATTGTAATTGGGCGAGTTTCTGCTTTCAGATGCAACAGGAATTTCTCGAGTTCGTCAATCCGTTCGCGAGATATGCGAGTTTCAAATTAAGGAATGGTTGAGAAACCATCA